>NW_026867024.1:0-29244 GCF_026571515.1 Ruditapes philippinarum
TTCATTCATATTTCTTTTTCTTTGAAGAGGGGAAGTGTTATGTATGCAACATATTACATGTATATAATTTATATCTGACCAGTTGGTATTTCCAATATTATCATTGTTGTAGTTTAAGAACATTAACTACATGTATGTACTAGAACTTTCTTAACTGTTGTAGAAAACTCATGCATTATATTTAGATTGAAACTTCTGGAATGTTCTTTATTGTTGAAGTTCCTAGATTATGATTAATTTAGAACATATTAGACCTTTCTGGAATTTTCTTAGTTAATATATATAAAGTGACATTTTTCATTACCTTTACCTTTTAAGTCATCAGTGATCTTTTAAGTCTTCAGATACGTTTTAAGTCATCAATATATTTGGAGTATTATTCAACTTGGATATTAAGTGATTTATTGGAGCTTGGATTATTTCAAAATAGATTAAATTATTCTTGTGGATTTCAATGTGGGAATTTATTCTAAAGTGTGCTTGGATTTAACTTGGATTTAACTGTGTTATTCAAAAAGGATCATTCCAGGATCAGACTAGACATTTAAGATTTTCACTTTTATTTGGACTTCAGATATTTGTAAACGTTATTTGTTATTTTATTTTTCTTTAATATTTTTGTTTCTGTAATAAATCTGTTATATTGTTACAAGTTTGTTGCTGGCTTTTCTTTCTAGTTACGCCTGGCTCGTAACACATACCATGAAGTAATGATACAAATTTTACAGCTTCTGAGTTTGAAAAAACTCAAGACGTCAACTTTAAAAGAAATACAAAAAAGTTTTCTTTAAGAAATAAAAGCATGATCACAAAAGTAGCTTTTCCATTTATCCACTCAACTCACACAACTCATTTGCAGAAAATGCCATTTCATAACCAAAGAAAAATAAATAGGAAAAAACATAGCGGGTATTCTTACAATTCTCTACATGATTCCATAAAAAGAAAATAAAGAAAACAAGAAAGAAAATTAAATTCGACGACTATACATTACAAAAGCTAAGCTCTCTGATTATTTTCCTTATTACTGCAAAATATCTTCTTATATTTTTCTTGTCCTGCCAGATAATTAATTGCAACATTTTAAATTGTTGAAAATTGTTTACAGCTCAAGCCGGAGATAAGTAATGTGAAATATATAGCACTTTTTCATTATCCGTCATGTCAAACTGAGTCTGCAGTTTTCGGGTAGTTTGGGTGTTTTAATGCCTCCGAGGTATCACACTTTATCCAGAGTTTTTTAAAGTCTATGTTTACCATGAAACATCGCGATTTATACTATTTGACCTGTGAAACATATACATTATACGTACATAAACTTATCAATCACAATGTATAGTAATAATACTCGTAGTAACATAGGTTTCAATATGAATCAATATGTAACCAAAAGCGATATTTTAACACTCTTCGTGATTTTGTCACTATAGACAAAGAAGAAAAAAAAGACCATGTTAATCTGCCGATAAACACTGGTTAGGGAATACTTGAATATGCGACTGTTATGTTTTCTCCCTCGATTATATAGTTTACAAGCCTTTTAAAGCAACAATTTAAAGCATTTATGTATTTTTTCAGTTTTTTATCATGTTAAAATCGAAATTGTTTCGGTCTTAGCTGTGTTTATCGGCTATTTAATCCCGGTTTTGTCGTTTTGATGCAAAAAGAACCTTATTCTTACGCATCAAAACTTCAAACCGAAGATGAATAACCGATAAACACCGCTAAAACAGATGTTATTTCTTTAATCCTATATGGCATACATGTGTATAAACAAACAAATGATCATTAAAGAAAAGTATTCTTGGATCCCTCATGGGAAGAAAAAATGTTTAATTTTAATAATAAAATTATTATAGCTATTCATTGGCTAAAACTGCCAAATTGAATAACAAATATAGTACCTGATATTTTCAAATTCAATAAAATAAAAACAACAGAGAAAAAGAAGTTTATATTTGACAAGATTAAACAACATCTTTTTAAAAAGAAATTGGCAAACTATGAAAACAGCCCCTTATTTTTGCAAATTTTAGGGATATTTTGAAAACGGCTCTCTTATAAGGAATACTGTTAAATAAGTCTTTAAACTGTGTGGAATAGAGTTACACATTTTACATATTTCATATTTTTGTAAAAAATCATTTTGCTTGTGTGATTTAATAGATGATATTTCTTGTTTCTTAACAAAGATCAATCGGAAAACATTTTTCATAAAGATGATATTAGATATTATTTAGAGTTTTCGCATTCCTTAAAAAGAGCCCTTCTTTAGATCAGAAAATTGTCCATAACTCGTAAACAGTACGGTACACTATGTTAGGGTCATGCATACATGTGTCTGTATAACTGACCTATGCTGTCAATTTGGCAGTTCCGAATAGTGTCCATGAGGGGGACTCATACCTGAAATCACATTTCGATACAGTTTTCTTAAAAATGGACAAAATTCATTTTTATGAGCTTTTTGCATTTTTTCTGCTTTTGCCAATGATATGGCTATCCGCATATCGATATTACTAAAATAATGAAGATAATAACATTTTTGTAAAATTCATTACCGTTTGCCGTTCAGCACTTAAACATTTCGTCTGGCTATTTCAATTATACACTCAAAAACTTGAACAGTTAATTTTGTCAAAACTTCCGTTAAGAAAATCGGTTTTGGAAGATTTTTATTTCTTCAATCGATACACAAGTCTGTAAATAAACCTCGATGATCACTTGTCTTGGTTTTCCTTTGGCAGTCCTAAGCGATTACACATATCTAAGTCACATTTATTTAAGACAAAACCTTGAATACTTTTGTTTAACTTAATAATTGCTCATAGTTTGATTAGCATTTTCACATAAAGGTTTTGCTTTGTCTTTATTTTCTACACGGTCACCTTGTATTTGACTATCATCTGCTTGTGTATCAACTTGGTAGGCTTATTCAAATCTAGTTTTAGTAATGTAAATGTTTTTTAATGACTGCATAATACTAACAAACAATATAACGCAAAAGATTGGATATCAATTATAAAGAACCGCTCAATTGTTGTCTACAACACTTATAAAATGCGGATCATATTTGACATGTAAAGTAAGATTTCCCAAAGAAAGTTATGTTTTAAAAAGCTTCTTCCCAGTATTCCAAACTACATGACTTCTGGCTAACATGTAAAGTAGTAATTTTGTTTAAAGGATATCTACTCAAATATCTTAATATTTTCTGTTGGTACGAGTGTTCGAATTTCATTACATCTAAGAATGTAAACTTTGATTCTTCAGATGTTTCGTTGAATCTTCTATTATGTTCCATTTAAGTAGTTTACCCCCAACAAATTAACAGTTTCAGTCTCCAGAGCAAATATATTTAAGGTATTTTCATTGTCCTTTAAGTATACTATAAAACACTAAACATTTTGCAGAACCGAAGTATTTGACACCTAATAGTGTGTTTAGCTTTGGAAACAAACAGAAGTCATGAGGGGCAATGTGAGGTGAATACGGATGAGTTAGGAGTAGAAAGGTTTTTTGATTCAGAATGTCTTGCAATATAGACGTTTTGTGCGATAACTTGCTGTTATTCTGCAATCTGACACTGCACAAACATACTGTGGGTCTTCGTTTCCAGAAGAATCCGAGGGATCACTTTTCCCAGATATTTATGCATCACAACAACAGGTGTGCTGACAATACATATTTGTCATCTTTTAGTAAACAAACTAGTTTGAAAAAGATTGTGACACGGTTCAGAACTGTTCACTACTTAGGGGAGATGATGTGTAAGCGGCCGGATAGCTCAGTCGGTAGAGCCGCGGTACGGTATTCCGAGGGTCCCGGGTTCGAGTCCCGGTCAGTCTGCACATTTTTCTCACCCTGTGACATTTGGCGCCCAACGTGGGGCCGTGACTGATATAGCTCAGAGTTTATTTAACATTGCTCTGTAACTCTGTGAAATTCGAGGACGAATTTCAATATAGCAGGGGAGTATGTCACGGTTCAGAACTGTTCACTATTTAGGGGAGATGATGTGTAAGCGGCCAGATAGCTCAGTCGGTAGAGCCGCGGTACGGTATTCCGAGGGTCCCGGGTTCGAGTCCCGGTCAGGCTGCACATTAAATTAAACTGATTAAAAAAACGTTTCCGTAATTATGAAATGAAATCAAAAGAATGTAAGACCTGAATGTAGAGAGATACTTCTTTTGTTCGGAATGATTTCCAAACTGATTCAGCACTGATGTAGGGATTTTTCTTTGGAGCATATTAATAAGTTGTCAGCATATTTCCATAAGCTGTCGATATATTGATAGATAGTTAGATTATTGATAATCTTTCAGCATATTGATCAGTTGTGATTTACTGATTTGCTCTCAGCGTATTGATAAGCTGTGAGCATATTGACAAGTTTTAAGCATATTGATTTATTGACAGCAGATTGATAAGTTGTGAGCATATTGACAAATTGTGAGCATATTGAAACATTGTCAGCATATTGATAAGCTTTGAGAATATTGATAAACAATGAGTATGCTAATCAGCTCTCAGCATATTGATGAGCTGTGAGGATATGGATAAGTTGTGAGTATATTGATCAGGTGTGAGTATACTGATAAGCTCTCACATATTGATAAACTGCTACCATATTGATAAGATTTGAGTTTCAGCATATTGATAAGGTGTGGGCATATTGATAAGCTATTAAAGACAGATAAAGTAACGTCTAGTACAATTTTGACATCATAATTTCATTTTTGAAGTATTCATGAGATAGAGAGATATTCTTGTGATCTCAATAGTTTTGTTTCACGTGTCAGTTTGTTCATGTGACGAATATGCTCACTGGGACGGATATATTATTTGCATTGATATAAACGTGAATTTGTTAATACCTTGAAATCTTTTTAATCCTTCTTTTTTCCGGTTCCTTGGTCATTTATCATCTAAATGATAAATTAGAAATAAAGAATTTGAAAAGAAACATTTGTAAGCTTATATTTTGAAATTTTGCGCTGCAAATTAAACAATTCATAGTATATCTTAGTTTTTAAGCTTTCAAATTTAATATCAACTGACGTTATGTTATTTACACAACCATTGGTTAGATTTGTAAATTTATTGGGTAAAAGGTAAACCAAATAATTACTATATAATTCCACTTTGATTTTTATCATGGTAACCCTAATTTTTTGTCTTATCAAACAAAACAAACAAACATTTTATCATTAGTATGAGCAGAACATTTTAAACAACAATATACATTCCTATATTTCTTGACAAGTTGATAACTAATATAAGTTTCAGCAGCCAATTTCACATAAAAAACCTACGACATATTTTTATCGTGAGTGAAAACTTACGATAAATCTATTTTTCACAAAATATTTTAGAAAACTCAAGTGCAAAATCTGTCGTAACTTTACAATAGGTGTTCACCGTTCGTAAGTGTATTTTTTGTCGTATGTGTAAAATATCATGTATCTTTTATCTATACAGAAAATAAACAAACAAAAAATGGAAAGATGAATATATATTAAGCAAAACGTATGTCATTATAACACATAATAAAATTTAATCAGTAAAAAATATTTTTCAACATTAAGATTTGTGACGTCATGACTTGATCACGTCATTGTGGAGAGGGTTATGAATAGTTAATAAATATGTGAACTATGTAGAATTCTTGAATGACTTATGTTTTGTACAATTTGGTGGGTTCGATTTTATTTCCACCATGTCTAGTAATAAATTTCTATTGATTAAAACCTTATAATTATCGTAGCAGACCTTGTTGATCTCAATCAAGATAGAAAATATACAAGTTTTAATCATTTTTTTCTTCTTATTGTAGATCTAACTTCATTGTGTTCAATACATGTTTCAAGCTCTGTACTAATTGAATTTTAAACTGGAAACAAATAAAGGGTATTCACATTAATACCAAATGTACCTTAATACCTTATGTAGCATTTCAAATTTTTTCCCCTGAAACTTATTTGTTTTTACGTAATAATGATTCGCAATTACGAAAAAATAATTCATAATTACGAAATACTTATCCGTAATTACGAATTATTAATTTTTGTACGACACATTAATTCATTTTCATGAAATATTGATTCGTTTTTTAGAAATATTAATTCGTAAGTACGAAATATTATTTCGTAATTAGGAAATATTAATTCGTTTTTACGAAATAATAATTCGTTTATACGAAATATCCTTTCGTAATTATCGAATTTTCATAACAATGAAAATTAATTCGTAAAAACGAAATGTTATTTCGTAATCACGAAATAATAATTCGTAAATAAGAAATATTTTTTCGTAAAAACGAATTAAACTTTTTCTAAGAATTCAAAGAGTTTTGGTAATATTTACAATGAAGGCCTCGAAAATAAGTTTCTGACTAAATATTAGGCATGTAAATACAATATTAATAGTCTATTTCCTCCCTAAGTTTTATAACTTAATACTTTTGTTTATAAATTAAAATAATCGCCTGTTGCCGCCACAGCCGTGATAGTACACGCGATAGAAAAATATGTTAAAATGGGGGTCACGTGCTTCAAATCCAAACACGGAAAAGTTTTTTTTTCTGTTACGTTTTCTTTATGTTATATAAGAGTTTTGAATAAAATATTATGTTTTTATGATTGCACGATGCCCATACATAAATTGTAAGGAGCTATATTTTTTTTAATTAATTAGATTAGTGAAAATCTGGAGCCCCCCCTTTAGTTTTACTAATGTATATGATAAAAGAAAAAAATATAAAGCATGTTTCTTTTTTGAAAGAAATGATTAATTGCCTCAAACATTAAAACATTGCTGATATAACATGTATTTGACAATAGGGAAAAAGAGGATATTTTGGATAGAGAATGATTTCACAGGCAAAAACCCTGTTCACTTAAATAAAATAACTTTATAACCATTCGGCTTATAATCGCTAGGTTGATCCAGGCTTGTAAATGACCCCTTTGTGAGATTAGTATATTCTTTGTCATGCTCAAAATGACCTTAAATAAGATTTTGTTAAAGCAAATTAATATTTCGTAATTACGAATTAATATTTTGTAAAAACGAATTATTATTTCGTAAAAACGAATTATTATTTCGTAAAAACGAATTAATATTTCGTAATTACTAATTAATATTTCGAAAAAACGAATTAAATGCCAGGAAAAAGTGTCGAAAATGTCACCTTAGGGGCTCCATACAAATGAACGTTGCTAGGGATGTTGTTTTTTTCGTAAGATTTATCGCAATAACATTTTTTATCAAAATTTAAACTTAAAAAGTGGCTATGTGGCTTTGTGAAAATGACTTAAGATTTAACTCAAAAAATAAGGATAAATTGTAAGATGTTTTGTGAAAATGTCTGCAGACACAAAAGAGTAAGTAATTAGTTATGGACTATTTAAACATTTACTGATTCATATTCGTGTATATTGATTCTTAAGTCTTTGCACATATTCAGACAAAAAAAACTATTTATTATTATTATATGATCTAAATATAGCTGCAATCTCATTGGTCCAAACAGTAGTCAACAGCACTTTTTATAAAATCATATTTACTGGGTGTAGTATCATATTTACTGGCTGAATTGGATTTTCCCAGTCTAAAAATAGATTGAGACTCATATTCAATGATCATACACAGTAGACTGTTAATTACACGTGTTAATTAAAAAATAATTGTTGCTTTTTTCTTTATGGCATATTTCTCGATTAAAATATCAATACTTTACTATTATACTTAAGGGTTACACCGCAATAATGAGTATAAACTTGAATTATTTTTGTATGCGCAGCGTTCGCGTAGTCGTTGCACGCCTAACACGTGCGTCTTTCTTCCCGTGCTTCAACGAGGCAAAATTTGTACATGTATAATTATTAGGTTGCACTTTTGTGATTTTTGTTAATTTCTTAGCCTATTCATATAATAAAACAATTATTGACTAGTGAACCATAGAATATGATGTGATATTCACTGGCAGAAAGTCATATTGACCTCGGCTATCGCCTCGGTCAATATGTTATCTGCCGGTGAATATCACATCATATTCAAAGAATATGATGTGATATTCACCGGCAGAAAGTCATATTGACCTCGGCTATCGCCTCGGTCAATATGTTATCTGCCGGTGAATATCACATCATATTCAATGGCTCACTAGTCAATAATTGTATAATAACATATTGTGCATTCTATACATATGCAAAAACATTTAACATAAAGTCTTTTCTAAAATAAGTTTTCCAATTGGTATGTCCTATGTAATCTAATGATAAAAGCATAATTTAACACTTGTAAACATATATTTAAACAATTTAAGCAAATAACAAACAGCACGTTTACAAATCATTATAAATATTGGAATTTGACCACAATCGCATAAAACAGCTGCATTGTAAACAGAGAGAAATATTTTTGGCATGCATTATAATTAATTTGTTCTAGACATGCCCTTTCCTTTTTGTATTCAAAGATTTTGATGCATCTAAAATATCATAAACTGTATTTCTTATACTTAGGAAAGACGACTTCAAATCACTGTTTGTACAAATGTCATCATTACATAATGGTTGAGTACAGTCTGACTCATTGATACAGTTATCATTAAATAACTTACTTAAGTGGTTAACCATTTTTAGTAGAAATAAGTGATGCATTATAATCGACACTTGACTTTAAAATGTTTCAAGCGTCTTCCAGAAACACTGCGAATTACCTGACACATCCGCCAACTTGCGAATAGATTTATCTCTATGTAACTATTCTTTTATTTACATTGTATTTTGATTTATTTTCTTATTTGCTATGTATTTGTTCTAATTCCTTAAAAACTTAGTTAATCTATTTGCCTTGCTTTTACCTTTTACATTTAATATCAAACATATAGTTTTATTGCTTTTCTGTTTTATATTATATGAAGCTCTACAGATATCACCACTACATCCAATTAAAGTATTTTCAATTCAACAACAATATCATTAATAGGGTAGTTAACATTTTCAATCATTGTGTCAATACTTTTAAAATGGCTTTCTCCTATGTTATTAGGAAGCTTTGTTCTGATAGTGTGAAATATTATCATCATTAAAGCAATAGACTCGCTAAAATGATATATTTTTCACATTAGTATCACTTCTTGTAATGTCATTATTTATGTCTTGAAGTTAAATATCTGCTAACTCACCAACAATAAAATCGTTAGCTTAATGAAAAATATTCAAGTTGCATATAGCATTTTCAATAACACTTTTTCTCAAGTGACTAATAAATGTGAAAAGACTCTTATCACCAGAAACACCTATACGTCCGTTTAATATATGCAACAAAGAAATTTTAGATAGATCACTGAGTCGTTTACCAAAACGATTGATTAATTTGTCAGATAGTTTTCTCGTAAGTTACGTCTTCAAAAATGTCATTATATCTCTTAATAGTGGAATAAGTTTATGTACACAAATGATTTCCTTTTCACATGCAGTTCGGGAATTTAGATCACCAAATATAAGTAGGTCAACGGAATTACTATAGTTAACATTCAATATACAATGTCTATTAGATTATATCTATTCCTTAATGATGCACATTATAATACACTAGTGATCTTTCCGGCGGAATATATAAAGCTAAAATTATATCTTTAGAAGTTTCATAAAGATTTCTACTTATCTTAAAAACAACATCTGGATTAAAAAATTTCTTCAATTCTAAAAAAATGAACAGATTATTATTTTAGGACGTGACGGGATATAAGTGACTGCATTAGATTATATGTTGTTTTGGGCCGCTTCTGAGTTAAAAATACTTATATATATAATGTACCCCTTGATGAAGATATTAAAATCGCATTAATTGTTAGATAAACGCAAGAAGCCTCTATAGTTTATGTATGTAAAGTATGTTAAGTTTAAACGAAATTTGGGTTAGAAAAGAATGAATTACATGTATATTAATTAAAAGGGATTGGTGATAAAAATCAGCTGTGAAACGTTTGGCTGATTTTTATTGTCAACAGTACACATTAAATTATAAGATTAAAATGAGACTCGTTGTGTGCTTAGGTTGCAGAAGTTGAGAATATTTACCAGATCAAAGAAACTCTTCACATAACAATAAACAACGTTTTTGAAATGCTTCATCAACAAAAAATTATTTTAGAGGCTTAATAAAATGAACATAACCGAGCAGCTTTTGCGAATCCGTAAAAATGATATAGCACGGCCGTGCATATATTGACAGATGCCATTTACATTATACAAACATTGTGTTAAGACACGCTTAATCTAAATCTGACTAAAGCTCTGATCTACTTATTTTATTCATGTAGATCTGATATCCTGCTCATTTGTTATGCCGTGATTCTGACCCGGATTCCCCGACTTGGCTAATTTTAGCCATCCAATTAAAACATCCGTAACAAAAAGGCATAAGAAAAGTCAATTCTGTTGTAGAAAAAATATCACAGCACACAAATTTGGAGTGAACTTTCACAAGTGTATTTGTGATTGTTTCATGCACTTTAAATTTACCTTTAACTAGGGAAAAACATCAAATATGGTACACAAGATCAACAAGAAGGGTGGCGTTCAATGAACGCAACCTTTATATGACCCAGCAATAAGAACTAGTGGCAAGGAGCCAAGGCGGAAAGTCAAGTCGTTCCCGTTCATACTTACTAACAACCGACATACATAAAACAATTTAAGATTCTTCAAGTCACTTCACCCCTCAAAATCAGTAAGACACTACGCCCCTCATCCAATATTTTAATAAATATCTCGACAACAAATAAACCTTCTATTTGTTTATTTTAACGCTTTTTTAAGTAACTTTTGTTTATTCTGGATGTTTGTTGATCGTTTATTCAACAGTCATATCATAGTTGATTCTAGTAATTAATTGGATTTTAGAAGTATTTCTGAATGAATGATAAAATGAATGGATGAATGAATGAATGAATGAATTAATTAATTCATTCATTAATTTATTTATTTATTTATTAATGAGTTACATAAGAATAAGTTATGTTTCTATTATAGCATTAAAGTTCATTAAACTGGCTGAGTTGTATTTAATACAAAGAATATCTTTTAAGAAAAAAATCAAAACAAAAAAAACAAATAAAAAATAGTAAAAATTGATGAACAATAAGTACAAATTTAAAGCACTATTTTGTCACTTAAGTAATGAGTTTATACTTACAATATATATTAAAATATTCCATTCACCTTCAAACAATTGCAATTGTGCAAATATGATTACTCCAAAAATATAATCTAATAAATCAAAATTATTAACCATCAATCTGTAACTTTAATAGGAAAATTAATTAATTTAACTATTACATAATAGAAAAATCATTATAGCTCGTCAATAACTTTGTATTTTTGTCTAGATAGAAATATATTTACTATAAATTTAAACAGATATCTTTGTGATATGGATCTTTTTACAGGTGAAGTGTCTCAATCATTTCTTAAATTGAAGGGTTATTTATCTCAGGGGTGAAGTATCTGTAAATTGTTTCGGCGTAATATCTCGAAATCATGATGATTACATTCCCGATATTCGTTTTCCAGAGTTTAAAGAAAGAAAAAGAATTACTTTCAAAATCATGAAAGCTCACCAATGATGGTCTGTTTAAATGGTCCCGAGAAAAGACTTCGATTTGGTCACGGTCAGATTCTAAAACAGAGCGTTAGTTAAAGCTGGTTTACATCAGATTACCTGTGTGTTACAGGTTCGCATAATATAATTTAGTTATTTTAAACACAAAGGTTGAGATTTTAGTGATGTAATTTAGAAAACTTTCAGTCAGCTGCAGTAATCACCTGTGTACATAAAAATATTTCATACCTCGTTTTTAACCAATTGTTACTGTCTTTGAATTGTTTGTATACTTTATTGTTTAATAAGTGTAATATAAAGTTTAGTTAAATCTTGATAACATACATAAAATTCAATTAAAAAGAGCATTGAGTTATTGTCAGTTCGGATTTCATTGTAATCTATGCAACGTTATGATTATTATTGTGAATTTATTGTTTTTTATGTAAAAACCCATTGTAACTTATTATCGACAAGGTATGTGTGTGTAAAGAGGTTGTCCTGTAATGTCTTAAGATATATGATCATAAACAATCATATGTCTTTTGTTTTGTATGTTGCTTTAGAAAACAATCACAGTAACAGGAATGAAAATTCTAATAACAGGAGGTGATGGATATCTCGGCTCTACTTTGGCTTCTTAACTTTTGGGAAAAGGTAATGAGGTCACTATTTTTGAAATTTATATTTGGGGCATAAGTCCTGTACAACCGATAGCAGATAACATCAACCTTGAAATCATTAAAGGTGATATCCGTATTAAGGAACATCTTGCCAACGAGATGACCGAACAAGACGCCATAGTACATGTTGCAGTTATCTTCGGCTACCCGTCAATGGTCAAGAAGGCGCAATTAATAAGATTATCGAAGGAACAACTTATTTCACCAAATTAAAAACTGAAACCAAATACTAGTTAATCCAAGCACAGGATCTTGTTATGGCGCTGTAAAAGGATTGTGCACTGAAGAGACGAGCATAAAACCACTTATATTATACTGCAGCAGTACAGCAGAAGGGGAGGAAATGGTTTGTGTTGGCTGAATCGCGCTTAGACTTGCAACTGTGTTTGGTTTGTCTGCACAACTTAGATTAGATCTTCTTGTTAACTATCTTGCATACAAAGCTATTACGTACAAGCAATTCGACCTATACGAAGGTAGTTTCCAGCGTACTTTCAAAATCGTGAGAGAAACTGCTTTGGCATTTATTTGGCTCCTAAGCATGCATCAGAAATGGAAAGACAGGCATACAACGTAGATGATGCAAAAATGAATATGTCAAAGTCTAAATTGGCAAATTTTGTTCAGAAAAATGTTTAAGGAAGCAAAATAACCGAATCAGATTTGGTTGAAGATAAGGACAAGAGAGATTACGAGGTGTCGTTTGCTTAAATACAGATAATGAATACGTGCAACATCCCTCACGCCCGACACTGTTCCTCTTAAAAGACATAGCAATGATTATTTCAAATTTATATGACATTTAATTTAATTTCCTTTCTTCACATTTAATCTGGTGCAATGACTGTGCAATAATCCATATCGAGATAACCGAAATTTATGGAAAGAATGTTTACTATTTAGAGAATACATGCAGAGGATATATTTTTAAATGTGTGTGTGTAATATAAAATTTTATTTCATCCAGTGAGCTAAAAAATACTTTTATGACAAGCGGCATATGTTTTTGAAGGTCACTAGATAAAATACAAATACATCTTACACAAGATACAAATATTTTTTTCATTATATGCCTTAATACAAGTTTTTTGAAATTTCTTCAATATTAACTTGAATATCTAAATGTGTTTTCTATCAAATGTACATGTAACATCAATTTCAGACGGATTTCTCATAAATATATAAAGTATATCGCCAAAACATAAGTTCAATAATCAACGTTAAATGGCAATGATATTGTTGATTTTAAACAAAATAAGTGAATGATCGCCTGCTTCAATAATCAAAACAAACCATTCTAGGATATAAAAATACTACACAAGCCGACCTCAGATCTGCAACAAGGGTTGAGTATATATCACTCAATCCTGAGCCATATAACAGACCGCATTTTTTAAGATGTCTATGTCACGCGAGGAAATAATAAATAGTTTTTAGTAGGAGGGATTGCATTTGCATTGGATAATGTTAAATTTATTCACAAGAAATTGCTCGTAGCATACTTAAATATGCCCAAATATGCCAAAATATAATCAAGAGCAGTTTGGAATGTGGAAGGAAGTGTAATAATCAGACTGTTATGAGTGATACATGTGAAACATACATAAGATTAAATTGGTTACATTTTCATCGAGAGGGTATTGGTCGGAATTCATTGTTTGTTGTCGCTTTTCATGTCCTCCCTACATTTCCTATTGAGAATAAAAGAGTCCTACTCCTGATTTCACCACCCTTATATCCAATCCCTGTTAAAGTTTGGGCTTTCTTTCATGCCCTGCTGTGGTAGTTTGGGTGTGTCGGGGGCTGCGTCCTGTGCACGGTGCATTTGCCTTGTTGATTTTTATTCTCGTCTTTTATCGTTTCAATAAGTTTTGAAATATGAATCAAGTTTGGCTTGTCATTGCTCTAAACCAGCCTGATTTTATCGGAACTGTAAGCGATAACAAAAGTAAGGTACCACATAGGACAGTTTTTGAAAAAAGTAGTCCAAAATTAAAAGTGCAAAGAAAGTTTAATTTTTCAATTTTTGTTAAAATTGACATCTAATTATTATTGCATTGCTTTCTTTTATGGTGTTTTGTAAAGAAAGTTTTGTCTTAAAAGGATTTACAACCGCTGTTGGTGAGGGTAAAGTAGATATGCTAAAGAACATATCTATGAGCGTTTATGGGAAAATTCTATAATCCACGATAAAATGATATGTTTATAAACGTGCTTTCTTTCTAGAATAAAGCCTGGCCTTAAAACAATTCTTAACTCTTTTCGTATACTAAAATCTTTTATTATGTAAACAGCCAGGGTAAGGATTAGGGTTAATTCATTTTTTTTATTTAATTTATCATCTTGAAATCTTGACTGAAATTGTGCTTGTAATCTGTTTGTTTTTTACATCTGACCTTGCAGTTTAAAGTCAAACGTGTTGTCTTACTCCTAAGCTATTAAGTGCCATAGACATTGGAGATATTCAAGTTATTTTAACAGTGATCTAATGATCAAAATTTTTTAATATTATGTTAAAGTTAGTTTGACTGACATTAAATTGTTTGCTTTGATTTCTTTGATATGTGCCATAGACAATGGAGACATCCAATAGTACTGACATTGATTACAAGTTTACTTGTAAGCCATAGAAAACAATAAAGAAAATATTAAGGTCTTTTTAGGTTTTTGTTTGCATGATTGTCTTATAGACCTTTACCGTATTGTTTGAATCATTGTTCAATGGTCAATATTGGCGTTATGCCCAGTTTATAATACACATATTAATATAAGAACATTCTTTAGAAATCTTTAAATCAGAATTCACAAGGTCAACAGCCTACAAGTATTGTTTTCAGTATTATCTGATACAACTCCAGCAAGATTGTTTGAATCATTGCCATAGTGCCTATATTGGTACCATCCTAAAGATTCATTGATTTTTACATTCATTTTGGCTCTAATAATATTTCAAGTACTGCATATACATAGTATAATCATAACAATTCAGTTGTTTCATGCATTTATCTTTGTCCAATTTTAGACCAAAAGCTCAGTACATGACTCATTGATTGGTGTTATTTAGTAACTATATGAAATAATGACAAACAAGCACATTTGTAGGAGTTGCATATTGTTTTTCTTTTTTCTTGTTTTTTTTCTTTCTTTCTTTAGAAAATGTCCAGTATCTCTATATGGTAAGTAGCCATTTTGGCAAAGGATATGCTCAGTCAACCAATATTTGATATAACAATTTACCTACACATCTTCCAAGAGGTCAGAGTTTTGTGCTACATAGGCATCATATGCACTTCCAGGGTATCCGACAAATACAAATAAATTGCATATTATGCCGACAAAGACACTGCAGCGTTATTGGCTGAAATATTTTTATATAGATTCTATAAGATATTCCTTGTTTATTTTCAGAGCTTTAATTAAAACTCGATGACCTTTTTTGTTGCGTAAAATACATTTGAGATATTGATTTGAAATTCTTGCAATGATTTGAAGAATTAATAAAAGAGCAAACACAAAAAAACTTATGTTAATTAATAGCTACTTATATTACAAAGATATTTTTTTTACATAAACTGATGTAGGCGACAGCGGTGCACTCCAAACAGTTATTGTTGTCAACGTTTTGAAAACGTAAAACTTGTGCTTCAACGTTACTCAGTCAATGACTGTTACTGCCTCTCAAAGTCATATCCGTTTTCTCGTCCATCATAAAACACTAATGAACGTGCAATTTTATTTTATCTGTTCGCTTGATAATTATTTTAATGAATTTGTTAGTGTCATTTCCAAATTGTTACAAAACTTTATGATTTTCCAATTCCTGCGTGTCCGACATTTTCCCTTTGTAAACAATAACCCTTAAGTCTGGCGTATCTAGCGATAATAACAAACATTAATAGAAGTGACCTCTACATTTTAGAAAAATACTAAAATGACGCCATGGAAGAAGCACATGGTGTTTAGTGGTTTTTTTACGTTAATTAATAGTTTTAAGCAAAAACAAAATGAAAAGTCCACGAGTGTTTGGATAAACTCTAGCATGTGTGTCCAATCAAAAGAGCCAAAACTTCCCAAAAGGCTTTTTTTCTTGGAAATTCCTGTTAACCTTGCCTTAAGTCCTCAGCACTAGTCAAGTTATAAGCTTTTTTTTCTTATTTTAAACAAAGCCGTTATAATATTAGATTCTGTATCACCAAAACGATTTCAAATCCTAACAGTATCTGTTCAAACAACATACCACAAAGTTGTTTTTCAACGTTAATAGGGTCTCTTATTCATCCTGGTCATGAATTCAGGGACATCTTTGATACAATTTTAAAGAAAGATAAATGCCTGGGTGTAATGTGAGTCATAGCTAAAGTCGTAATCTGTTTAATGAGGAACAACTTTCTCTACACAGTCCCTTTTCCGTCATTTTTCTCAGACAGAAGTGAATTCACATTGTTATGTATGTAACATATTACATGTATATAGTTTATCCCTGACAAGTTGGTACTTCCAATATTATCATTGTTCTTTGGCTACATTATTTGAAATTATTACCGTTTATTTTTTATTTTATTATTATCGTATTTACTCATCTGAGTTGATACCATAGTTGTTAGAAATTATTAATATATTTGAATAATTTTTCTGTAATAAAAGTGTTATTGTTACAAGTTTGTTGCTGGCTTTTCTTTCTCGTTACGCCTTGCTAGTAACAGAAATTTGGGGTTTCCAATATAAAATTTAATAATTTTAATAGAAATAATATTAAATATTAATAATTATATTAATAATATTTCAATTCTGAAATTTTGGAAACACACCACTTTTAAGTTTAAAACCAGCAGAGCAAGCAGTCATGTTTTATTTAGAAAAGTTTGTAGCTGAACCTTCCCAGGAGGTATTAGATTTGACTAAGAAAACTGATTTTCTCGATCTTGCAAAAAAAGTATAATTTATCGGAAATGAAATATTTCATGCGTAAGCAAGAAATTAAAAATCTTCTGATACATTATTTTGTTGATCAAGATATTTTTGGAGAAGATGCACTTTCTCACATTGTTGAAACACACTCTGAAATAAGATTAAGAGAGCTTGAACTTCAACTTGAATTAGAGAAAATGCAGTTAGAAAAAGAAAGGGAAGAAAAAGAAAGGGAAGAAAGGCAGTTTGAAAAAGAAAGGAAAGAAAGGCAATTAGAAAAGAAAGAGAAGAGAGAGAATTTCAGTTATAATGAGAGAATAAGAAATCAGAAAGAGAGAGAGAGAGCAAATCAAGTTGAACATAAAATGAATACAAAATTGGATGTCACTAAAAATATTAGGCTGTGTTCCACTTTTCCAAGAAAAAGAAGTTGATAAGTATTTCTTCATTTTGAAAAGGTTGCTGAAAATTTAAAATGGCCAAAAGAGCACTGGACATTACTTTTACAGAGCGTCTTAATTGGTAAAGCTCGTGAAATCTATACACAACTTACTATTGAACAAAGGTCCAAATATGATAATGTAAGAGAATTAATTCTGAAAGGTTCTGAGCTAGTACCAGAGGCTTACAGGCAAAACTTCAGAAATTCTAAGAAGGAAATTGGTCAAACCTATGTCGAATTTGCAAGAGAAAAAGAACAACTTTTTGATCGGTGGTGTCTTTCTAAGAAAATTAATAAAAATCATGAAAAGCTCAGACAGCTCATGTAAGTTGAAGAGTTTAAACGTTGTTAAATCCTACTAAGATGAAAAACATGTAGAAACTTAAGAAGAAGCTGCCCGTCTGGCTGATGATTATTCTTTAACCCACAAAGTCTCATTTATGAATAAAGGGAAGTCCACACCCACACACTTTAATTCAAAGTTCAGTTCTGGTAATTTATCTGTCCCATCTAGTCAGTCAAATACTCACAAATCAAATTCATCTGATGAACATAAAGGTCATAGTCCCTTATCTCGTCCTTCATGCAATTATTACAAGAAAACTGGACATCTTATTTCTGATTGCTTTACCTTAAAAAGGAGACAACAGCAACGTGATGAGGCCGAACCCACAGGTCTTACCACTTCAAGGTCTAAACCTCAGACTTGTTTTGACAACAATGTAATTTTGAAGGTCATAGAACCCAAGTCTAATTCTATAATGGAGATTTATGAATTCCTTTCGGAAGGTTCCGTGTCAGTTATCGGTGATACTTGCCCATCTACTCCAATTAAATTTTTTAGAGACACAGGAGCCTCTCAATCTCTTATTTTAGCAGATACACTGTCTTTTTCTGAGAAGACTTCTTCTGGATTTATTGTCCTTATTCAGGGTGTAGAGTGTGGTTTTTCTAATGTCCCTCTCCATAATATTTATTTGTCCTCAGATTTGGCAACTGGGCCGGTGGCTGTAGGTATAAGATCGTTCTTTCCCTTTAAAGGTGTTCATTTATTGTTAGGTTATTACTTGGCTGAAGATAAGGTAGTGGTAAATCCACTTGTAACTGACACTGCTTGTGTGGATCAGACACCTGACCCCATTGAGCAGGAAATTTCTGACCTTTACCCTTCATGTGCAGTTACTCGAGCTATGGCTAAGAAGGCCATTCAAGGAGACAGTTATTGTTCAGATATTGACTTAGCTGATACTTTCATAGGTCAGTCTTTTGATAATGACATAATTTTTTCTCTCACTCCTATTCTGCCTGAAACCCAGACAGATTGTTCAATATCTGACTTTTTTACACCAAGATCTAAGGATGAAGGTCATGACACGCTTTCAAGGTCACAGCGTAATCCAGGAACAACAAAATGATCTTGAAATTTCAGTCCTTTATCAAAAGGCCTTGAGTGAAGATGAAGCTTCACAAGTCCCTGTTTGTTATTTTGAAAAAAAAATGGGATTTTAATGAGACAATGGCGACCACCCGATGTCCCTTCTGAAGAGGAGTGAACTGTTAATCACCTAATTGTGGTCCCTAAATCATATCGCCAGGAAATATTAAACTTGGCTCATGAAACACCCATAGCAGGTATTTAGGTGTTAATAAAACCTACCATAAAGTTCTATATCAATTTTTATTGGCCTTGCCTTAAAGCAGATGTATATAGATACTGTAAATCTTGTCATATTTGTCAGATGGTTGGAAAACCTAACCAGACAATACCTAAAGGTCATTAACAGCATATTCCAGCATTTGATGAACCTTTAAGTAGAGATATTATTGACTGTGTAGGTCCATTACAAAAAAACTAAATCAGGTTCTCAGTACTTATTGACTTTTGTGTGTTCTTCTACGCGCTTCCCTGAAGCTATTCCCTTAAGAAAAATTAAGCCCAAAATTATTGTCATAGCTCTTGTGAAATGTTTCACATCTGTTGGTTTACCTAAATCAGAAACGTCTGATCAAGAGTAAAACTTTATGTCTGGTATTTTCCACTTAATGATAGAGCTAAAGAAATATCAGCCTTTGTAATACCAGACGGCTTGTATCAATATAAAGTTATGCCATTTGGTATGAAAAAGTCACCAGCAACTTTTCAGAGGCTTATACACATGTTAATATCTGGTCTACACGGATGTGACGCATACATTGATGACGCAATCATCTACTATAATGAATGGGAGGAACATCTCAAAACTATAAGAGCATTCTTCGACCGACTAAGTGATGCTAAATTGACAGTTAATATTGCAAAATGTGAATTTTGTCATGCAATTTTAACATTTTTAAGACATATAGTGGGACAGGGTGAAGTTAAACCTATAGACGCTAAGGTCAAAGTTATTTCTGAATTTCCTGTGCCTACTTGTAAAAGACAACTGATCCGATTTCTTGATATCGCAGGGTATTATCGTAAATTCTGTAATAACTTTTGGCAGAACCATTGACAAATTTGCTGTAGAAAAGAAACAAATTCATTTGGAATGACAAGTGTCAAATAGCATTTGACAGCCTTAAATCCATACTTAAGAGTACACCAGTTCTCTTGGCATCAGATTTTAATAAAAAGTTTAAGTTAGCTGTAGATGCTAGTGACATAGGTGCTGGAGGTATATTGATCCAAGAAGACAACAATGGTGTTGACCATCCTGTTTTATCTTTTCTAAAAAGTTTAATGAGCAACAGAAAAATTACTCTACTGTAGAGAAAGAGTGCCTTGCTATCCACATTTTGAAATTTATCTAACTTCTTCAAAGTTGCCTGTTGTTGTCTTTAGTGATCACAATCCCCTCACTTTCTTGCATAAACTTAAAAACAAAAGTCAAAGGCTGTTGAGGTGTAGTTTGTTTTTGCAAGAATATAATATTGACATTAGACACATTAAAGGGAAAGCTAATTTGATTCTGATGCACTTTCTCGTGTCTAAAACTGATAGTTTTAGTATATTACATTTAGCATCTATATCATTTAATTGTTTAATTTTACTTTGTTGTTTGCTATTGTTTATAATAAACATATATATGATTTTATATATAATTGTTGAAAATTTCTCCAAAATTTTTTATAAGTTAATTGTCGGATGTATGTAAAAGAAATATTCATTTTATTCGTATTTCTTTTTCTTGATCAGAGGGGAAGTGTTATGTTTGCAACATATTACATGTATATAGTTTATATCTGACAAGTTGGTATTTCCAATATTATCATTGTTCTATTTTAAGAACATAAACTACATGTGCACCATATTAGAATGTAAACAAAAGATTTAACAAGAAGTTTCCTAACTGTTGTAAAAAACTATAGAATATGATTCACGCATTATATTTAGATAGAAATTTCCAGATTATTTTTTGTCGTTGAAGGTGCTAGATTATGATTACTGAAGAACATAAAAGACTGACCTAGAATGATATTAGCTAATATATATAAGGGGACATTTTTCATTTTCTTTACCTTTTAAGTCATCAATACACTTGGAGTATTATTCAACTTGGATATTAAGTTTGGATTTTAAAATAGATTAAATTATTCTTGTGGATTTTATTGTGGGAATTTATTTTAAAGTGTTCTTTGATTTAACTTTGATTTAACTGTGCTGTTCAAAAAAGGTCATTCCAGGATCAGACTAGACATTTGAGATTAATATTGTTATTTTAACTGCAGGTTTTAATAAGCATAAATTGTTCTACTATTTTGCTTTAATAATTTTTCTGTAATAAATGTGTTATTGTTACTAGTTTATTGTTGGTTTTTTTTTCTCGTTACGCTGGCTCGTAACAACCTGAAACTTAAATGTATCTAGTTATTTTAACAACTTTGCATCTATAATTCAATTACAATAATTTTTTCCAACAGGCATCTGTAATCATTCTTTTGGACCAGCTTATCTTTAATTCCATTATAAAAAAGTAAATTTAACATTTTTAAACCTCCTTCTGAATAGTCCTTGACAATAACAGTATTTTTCATTTTAACATTTCCTTGCCATAAAATCATAAAACATAGTATAAAGTTTATTTATCCTGTTATGAGGTAGTGACGGTAGGTCTAAAGAAAAAATGGTTAAAATTGAAAATAAAAGCGTTTTGATAACTGCAATTTTTACTTTTGGAGTGAGAATTCTCATCTTCAAATGATTTATTAAACTTTAAATCTTAATTAATTTATATTCATAGTATAGTTTTGTTTTGTTTTGTTTTTGGTTTTATTTCACATCGACACAGTTTAGGTCATATCGCGACGTTCCAGCTTTACTGATGGAGGAAGACCTCAGGTGCCCTTCCGTGCATTATTTCAATCACGAACGGGCACTTGAGTAGAACCACCGACGTTCATAGTATAGATGTATCATTTATCAAGGTAATGTCCAGCATTTTAAAGTTATGTTGGTCCCATGATATATTCCATCGCGTGTCTATACTATTAGATGTGTATTTCTTTATTATTATTTTTCTCTATTATTTTTCTATCCAAATAACTTTTGTCTTATGGCACTTACGTGTCACATTGATGATTCCGTGATAACCTCTATATGAACACATCAAGATGTTTCAAAGTTCAAAATTATACCTGTTCATGTAAATGTTAAATTCGGTGCTAAGGGGTGTGGACGGTTAAGTTTGTCAAGTTTGACAGTACCGTCTATAAACAGGCTCAATCAAACTGAGCCTGCAACATTTTCAATTTTGCCGTGTTGGACTTTCCTTAGGGATTCTTATTTCCTGATGATTCCGTGATAACCGCTATATGAACACATCAAGATGTTTCAAAGTTCAAAATTGTACCTGTTCATGTAAATGCTAAATTTTGTTTAAGTCGGTGCAAGGGGTGTGGACGGTAGATTGTCAAGTTTGACAGTACCGTCTATGAACAGGCTCAATCAAACTGAGCCTGCAACATTTTCATTTTTGCCGTGTTGGACTTTTTTATGGATTCTTATTTCCTCTATTTTATCAAAGTTTGCATTTAGTCCTGATAGATGAGCAAATTTTGATAAAACATCAAGTGCCTGATTTTAGTGCATGCTTTTCCCGTCCAATATTAAGGTTGTATCATCCGCAAATTGGGTTTATGTTCTAGATTATTTATCTTTATAGCTTTGATAACGATAGAATTTCTTTTCTTAAGAGAAAGAATTAATTTCAGCACTTTTAATAAAAATGTAACAATGTCCATGTCTGCAACGTCTACTTATTGTTTCAAAAAATGACAGGAATTCATATTGACTTACAGCAGACTGTGCTCTTTATAAAAATATTAAACCATCGTTAAATAGAAATTCCAAAATTAAAATAAGACAGTGTTGTTTGAACAAATGACCAGGACAAAGAATCAAAAGCTTTTTCAATATCATTTAAAAGAAGAAGACCAGGGATATCTTTTCTTCTGTATAATGAATAATGTCGTATATAACTTTTGATTTACTCAAAATATATCTACCCTTCATAAATCCGGTTTGATCTTTGTTTATTCACATGTTTAAAGTTCTTTTATTCTGTTTGCAATTACTTCAGAAGTGATTTTTTAAACTGTTTAAAAGTATTATTGGTCTCCAATTCTTTTGGTAAATTGACTTTAGGCATACATGTAATTGTTCCCTGTGTTTGAGTTATGGAAAGTTTGCCTGATCAACAGCAAAATCCCTTAAAAATCCTTATAACAATCTGCGCTGAAACGATGTTATGTAATACTAAAGTTGCTTCATTATTGTTTATTTGACCTTCAAAGCATTTGATTCTGTTGGACTTATGCCTCAGAGTGGACAGGTGCCTCTATGTTTGAAATAATATTATCAAAAGAATCGTCGATTTCATTCTGTATTTTCGCCATAAATAGGTTTGATAATATTTTTGATGTTCGTTTTTAAACAATTGGTCGTCATCAAGTTGAATTTTAAAAATAGTTTTAGGAGTGTTTCTTTTTTCTCTAGGCTGCAAAAGTACTGTGACGGTGTTTCACCTTCAAGATTCCCTTAAACTCTAGAAAGAATAACATAGCCCTGCAATTGCGAATCATTTCAGTTATGAAGCTCTGTTTTAAAATCACTGTTTTCTCGTTTAGGGTACACACATTCTTTTAATTGGCGACCATACGCCGTTTTTCATGGAATTGCGCTACTGTGTCACATTGAAGGTTCCATGATAACCGCTGTATAAACACATCTGTGGATGTTTCTAAATTCAAATGTTTCACCAATTTCGTGTTTAAATGTTGAATTCTGCTTTAACCGGTGCTAGGGGGCGTGGAATGTTATTTACACTTTTCAAATCCGTGAATGAACAAGCTCAATCAAAGTGAGCCTGCAAAATTTTCAATTTTACCGTGTAGGGCTTTCTTTAGTGATTCTGTATTTCTCTATTTTTTGTGTATAATTTTGAAATTGTTCATGCATTCTTCAATGAATTTATACTTTCGAAAAATTTGATGTTTGTTCTATTTAATTGCAAAAATTATTGATTTATTGGTATTCAGTACCATCACTTACCGTCTGAAATAACCATGGAAACGCCAAATCGGCGAAACACTAAAAATCGGCATACGTTGAAATTTTATTATACACCAAAGTGTCTAAAATTGACCGGTGCTCTGTATAAAACCCGAAAAGTAGTGCTAAAATGCCATGTCATTTGAACATTGGATAATTGTGTTTCAACTGTTTTGAGTTGCAACGTTTATTTCGGTAAAAGGAACTTTCTCAAACATTCGTCAAAATGTCGGATTGTCTCCTTCAGATACATCTTACATGACAAAAGAAACCTTACAGAAGTTTCAACAGTTTAACAATAGATTTCGAATAGTAAAGACATTTTTTCAGACAGACTAAATTAAAAGATAATACACATCGTTGGCAGATCAACAGAATGCACATTCCGTTAACGTCCTCCGTCGACGTAGCCCTTGAAAAAGATATATGCTGTCAAATGTGGCCTTGCATAAATTTTAATGCGAGTTTAACGAAAATCCTATGGATAAATTAAATTAAATTTTAATGCGTTTTAACAAAAGTCTTATTGATGAATAGCATATATGTAAAGTAGAGAAAAACAGAAACCCTATAGAAAGCCTAACACGCAGCAAAATTGAAAATGATGCAAGCACGGTTTGATAGAGCCTGTTTATGGACGATACTTGGAAGTGAAGGTTCCAGTCAACGCCCCCTATCACCGGCTAAGATTTCATTCTCCTGTACGTCCTTAAAACAGTGACAAAGTCTTGCAGCAATACATATTTACACCGGATATAGTCCAATTTGACTTGTGCGTGGGAAGTCATGTGCTCTGGATATTACGTTTAAAGACTGTTTTTTCTGTTTTTACGGTCGTACAGCAGAATGGAATCTTAGCTGCGACGGCAGGTGAACGGCCGTATTCATTAATTAGTATTGGGATAATCGCAGGCTAGGTCATAAGTATCGGTAGTAAAATAAGACTTATTTTCAACATTCTTCGATGATAAAACGGCACTCTGAAAAATTGCATGCAAGATAAAATATAGAAAATAAGTATCCCTAAAGAAAGTCCAACACAACACAATTGAAAATATTGAAGGCTCGCTTTGACTGAGCCTGTTCATGGACAGTGCTGTCAAGTGCAAACTAACGTCCACGCCCCCAGGCACTGGCTTAAGCAGAATTCAACATTTAACATGCACTGGTACAATTTTGAATTTTGAAACATCTGCAGATATGTTCATATGGCGGTTAACATTGAACCTTTCATGTGACACGTAAATACCATTCAATGACAAGCGGCATATGATCCCATAGTAAAAAATGCGTGTGCTCTCAACGAGAATAAACAATTGGCGGAACTCATTAAAATGGAATTAATTTTGAAAGGGGATCAGAAGATATGAAGCCTGAATATCACAGATAAGACGTCAAAAGACAAATTTAAAAAGCACGCCACATATCCTTAGGGTGATTAAACAGTATGAATACTGGAACCACCCAATAAGAAAATAGCCGAATAGAAAGAACTAAATTGCCACAAGCACAACAATAATGACGTTCTGAACGGTCTTTAAGGATTGGATATATAACATCTCTGATTGAATGTACAGGGCGTCTTTTTACAGCCTCCACACGGCACAAACAACGCTGATGAATTATCAGGTAGACTAAAATTAAATGAAAACTGATTTTCAAAGACAGATGCATCTACTTTGCAACCGTCCTTTGCGACATACGTTAAAAGTAAAGAAAATTTGAGAATAAGAAAACGTATTTGAAAATGAAAGACTTATACTAAAAGGGCTCTAATTAGTTTTTTTATATCGTGAAGGGATCATATTTCCGAGTTTTGTTGACCATTTGTACGATTTCATGTAAAGAATATGCATAAAAATATAAGTTTTGTCTAGCATATATACATTCTCCACAATTCTACAAACTATTTACTGTTTAGTTTGCAAGATTTAATGTTGTACACTACTGAAATAATAGTAACAGACACAGATGATCAAATCGTAGCACTATTACGTTTTTGTTTTTTCAGAAATCTTGAATATAATTCTGAGATAATTTGGCTCAAATCTAATAAGACAATTATGCATATCAAATATAAATACTTCAGCGTTATGAAATTTTTAAGTTGAGGTATATACAGAACAATGCCGATGTTTATCAGAAACTGTTTATTGACTCATTTTAAAAATGGATTGATTTCAGGCCAATCTAATGATAAATATGAAAGACATTTACAACCATTTTGTGTGCCTATATACTGTGAATAGACATGAACTTGCTTTTTGCTGTATTTGTTTTGTATATAGACAGAGAGATACAGATAGAATATGGTTTCCTTCAACAACGTTTAAACGCAATCACTATAAGCAGTTTTATTGATTTTAAATGCTCAAATACTCCATAAATCAAACGCTTTAAACCGGTCAATCTTTATATTAATTCCTTTGATGAAGTTATTGTGTACAACGACTGCATTATCACGATCCTTTTCACTAATTTTTTTAAAGTACATATCTCCTGAAGGAAAGAGTGATTCATTTTATATTGCAATTTTAACATTTTTAGACATTTGAATTAAACTATTAAGAACGATTTGATTTACAGACGCCCGTTCAATTAACTTTTTTTCCCATTTTCTTATCAAATTTTCTGTTTTTCTATTACTTCTTATTGCGAAAAATCCAGCACAATATTGTTTTCTATCCAGTGGCATCCACATATCATAGCTGCCTTTAAAATATGGTATTGGATCGTGTAGCCAAACTGTATCAACATCTGGAAAAAGTAGGTAGCGTGCGTATGGTAAGTACATTAAAAGATGTGTTGCGCGGACAGACATCAGTTCTCTAAATAACATGGTATTGTATGAAGATGCATTAGGAATATTTATATAGTCGCTTCTTTGTACTTGTATTGATGCAAAATGATTCGATTTAAGCTTTTTAAAAACTATATCATCCTCTGCAATAACAATAACTGGATATTGTACAAAAAGTTTCAAAAAGTAAATATACCAATTTTGAAATAACTCGAAGGCGCCGTTATTTAGTTCAAGAAGAATTGTCCAGTTTCTAGTTGTATCAGTGTTCAATATCATTTCACTATCTTTATAATGCATTGTTGTTTTTGTTTCAGTCTTAAAAATAGCAATGCCGTCAAATCTTTCCTTCTTATCAATTACTTGCAAAGTTTGTAATTTCGAATATCTTTTACTAGATTTGTAAACAATGAAACAGGGACAAAAAAGTAGCAGAACAAAGGTTGTGAATCGCAGTATGCTCCGTTGAAAACACATTTTACATACGCATGTACTCAATGAAGGTTTAAAACATAATATATGTAGAAATTATTCAAAATACCACATAGATAGCTCAATCTTTATATATTTATAGAGCGTTTATTTACTAGTTTCTAAGGCACTTAAATTCCAAAATATCGGTTTCACGTTTATATTTGTTGTTTTTAGAAGGTAAAAGCAATCATGTACAATTCGTAGTTTAAATATGTGTCAGAGGTACCATAATTATAAATATGTATATGTAAAACATTCGCTTGCCACTGGTTAGAACTTAATTTATTTTACATATGCAAACAAATATCTTGTCATATGAAACCAATGACTTGATGTTTTTTATTTCTCTCACTGTCCTGATAATGTTCATTCCCAGGTTTTTACTTCTCTAATACCTTTCACTAACACATTCGAAGTGTTCTATTCTGCTTATAACAATCGCTAGAGGTGTTGGCAGTACTAGAGATAGATAGGGAAACAAATAATGATACTTATATTTCAAATGAAATCGAAGTTAATTGTCATTTTGTAAAGGTCAGAAGCATGTGATAATGCATTTACTAGAACATGTTTTTACAGTTTTCCTGATTATATGCTTTATAAGGTATGAATGTGATATAAAACTGGGAATTTAAGTCACATAAATATGTTACAGTAATTTCACATAATATAATGAGAAGTTGTAAGAACATGTCTCATGAAATAATATACATATTTATTCAGTTTATTATAAAAACAAATAAACACTTTTAGCTAGGTAAAGGCATGCTACACTATTTGTCACATTGAAACATTGAAAAGATATGTATTTGTATCATTGTTTACGTTATTTACTGTCATTGTACAAAAACGTCCCTGTTGAATAAAAGTGTAAACTTGTTGAAAATTAAACAAAAACGTATTGACTAACAATCCACATTATTAAAGGAAGTGTACAGTAGCAATTAAGTATTATTATGTAATACACGGGCTATTCATATTGTAATATCCCAGGGTCACATCTTTTATACTTACCTTGATTTGAACTGTTGTAATGTAAATCCACACTTTGTTTACTTTTGCATTCAATGTTTATTCACAGTAATATTTTTTATGAGGATGATGAGAGTTTCTCATCATACATAATTCAACATGCAGAGGCTGTCATAAATGCATAATGAATGTTTGTCTATTTAGATATCTGCTGTCTGTTTATTTTCATACTGTAACTGGTTTCTTGGACTGACTCTTTAAATGTCAGCCTCGAATGTATACAGTTTTCGCGAAATATGTAAACATCTCTGTTTATCTTTCTCAGACAAGCTAGCGTTAAATTGTTGATTGTATTTGATAAAGAAATCCTAGAATTGTCTTACCACAGAGCGAAACCACTCTATTAATCATTTAATTCCTTTATTTTGTTCATTGTTTTTAACAGCACTGTGAGTACACCTGTCCTCTTGCAGGCGGCCATTTTGTTACTATTTTTATATATTGTAAACACGACGAGCACTCGCATAGCAACCGTGGATGCTGTATTGTATATGATAAAGTTTAATCTCAACTTTTTACGATGTATCAACTTATTCCTAGCAGCAGAAAACGTAAATTTGAGGTGTGTTATATTGTTTTAATGTATTTTTAACTTGTTTTTTCTTTCTCCCACAAGGAAATCTGTGGAACCCACAAAAAAGACTGTGGGATGACTTTCCCACGTAAAATACTGTGGAGCGTTCCTTCCACAAGCAATTCTGTGGGCCCCACAAGAAAGTCTGTGGAGCGTTCTTTCCACAAGCTTGTGGAATTTGTGGGGACT
>NW_026867025.1:0-19047 GCF_026571515.1 Ruditapes philippinarum
AGAAACTGAATGATAGCGACATTTTTTTTTTCAATTTCAGATAAGTATGTGTTTTCATGTGTGACACGTATTTTTCGAAATTCTAAATTTTTATATTATAAATATTCTAATCCTTTTACAATTTTAACAAAAAGTTAAGTTTCTATTTAGTATAATGGTTATACATATAGGTGGAAATAAATGTTAGACACTTTAAAAAGACTCAATGATGAAGTAACATTCCATAAAACATACATTAAATTTTGGTAAAAACAAACATGTCTCAGAATAAGCATACACTATTATATTTTAACAGATAACATTCTTTTTTTGAATTCAAAATAAATATAAAAACAATGATTATCACTACTGATTGTATTTGTATAAATTTTTATTTTCAAAATAGGAAAATTCTCTTACTTCATTGTGTTTTTAAGGAAGACTAATAATGAGTGTAATCATGGCATTTTCGTGTAAAAATTTTGTCAATCCGAGACTTAACTGAAATAACATTCGAAACCTCTGATCCCTTTTAATTAGGTTGTTTTCGTTTAGGTAAAAAGCATTATTACATGGGGACCCTATGCTGCTTTTCAAGAAATGGCACAAACGTGACACATTGAATGTCCCATGATAATCGTCAGATGAACACATATGTGGATGTTTCAAAATTTTACCATGTCATGTTAAATGTTGACTTTAACTAAAACCGGTGATAGAGGGCGTGGACGGTGGCTTGCAGATTAAATATGGATTTTCCGAGAAGTAAAATACAGTCGACTCTCGTTATCTCGAAGTCATTGGGACCGTCCAAAAAATATCGAGATAACGAAATGTCGAGATAAACATATTAGGGTTAGAATAAAGCGAAACTAATTTTTACAAAAGACATACATGTGCATACCTTATGTCAAATAAACTATAATATCCCTATGTCTTGTTTTCATAGCACTTGTCAATATTTGACAAAGTAACATTAGCCGGAAAAACGGGTGTCTGTGATAAAAACACATAGTGAGGTTTACTCAGTAATACACCAATATAGTGAATCGGATATCGGATATGGTTGATTCGGATATCCTCCCGGGTTATTTATCGGGTCTTTCTCGAGATTGTTCGACCGCTGATTGATTTGGTGGTGATGTTGTGAAACAATATTGCAACGATAGCGTTTCTATACTTTTATTTTTTCATTTACATTTAAAGTCATGATGAATTGATACAGTGTTCGAATATTTAAAAAGAATGTAAAATTCACTCATTTTGGACACAAGTCAATCAACACGCTATATAGATTAACTTTTATAAAAACAGCTAAACTTGTTACAAACATAATCGGCATTATGACACGCGCTGCTAATTGAGCAATTATCGTCTAGATTGTGTTTTTCACACGTCTGACAGGAACAGACGAAAGAAAACTATAAGTCGAGATAAACAAAGGATAATAGTGTGAAAATAACTGTTGGGGCTAAAATTTTACATCGAGATACTGAAAATATCGAAATAGAAACATCGAGATAAACAAATATTTCCAATATAGATAAATAGAGAAGAAAAACGGGACTTTCAAAATTTAATCGAGACAACGAAATATCGAGAAAAGCTCATTTGGATTAAATTCGGACCTTGAATCATCGACACCTAAACTTTTGTGATCAAAATAAGCTTATTTTTAAGTGTTAAAATGACTTTATCAACAAGACTTTGCACTTTAAGCAATTTAAGCTATTGTTGTATGATGATTTACATTTCACATTGTCATTAATTCATAAATATAGAATAAACATATTTTTTTGTTGTTGTTGTTTTTTGTATAAGAATATTCTGTCCAATTATCGAATCGTTGAAGTCATCTTGGCACCATGACCTCATTATTTGTTTTCTATATTTTATACTGATTAGACTAGAGTCAGTTTACCCGGTTCCGTACACGTTTCCAATTTTCTTTGTTTTTATCTTGACAATACAAGTGAATTTATTCAGTTTTTGTTTCTGTTTCACAGAACTGTGATGTTTTCTACAGCATAAGACATCATCTGCGATCTTGCACCCCAGTCTCCCCTGGAGAGTGCAGACGAACATGTAAATAAATGAACCTGGCAGTGAAGGTCACTCATAAAAAACATCTTATTCAACAAGTAAACCATGTCCGTTTTTATTTTGATTTTAAGATAATTATAAAAGATATATTTGAAAAGAAATATTTGTTTTGTTAAAGCAAATTTGCTGTAAGTTATGAAATAAATGCACACGAATTAATTTCTCTTAACTACCAAACAAGTCATTTCAGCTTGACTCCCTGTTTTAAATAGTACCAAACTCTTTATTGAAAAAATCATAACTACGGGATGAAAAAACTTTCAATAATTATTTTTTAAGTCTACTTACAAGTTGTAAAAAAATATATTTCCCCTTGCTGTTAAATGTTTTCTGTGTGCTTCTATGCTTGGAATATTTGTAGACTGTAGTGAGACTGTGCATTTAATTTATTTGTAGTCCTGGAAATTTGCAAAATGGCTCATTCGTGTTGCTTATAATCACGCGCACATAGAAGTATGATATACGTAAGATAGAAACGTTTTGGTTATTTTTTTTTTTTTTTTTTTTTTTTTTTTTTTTTTTTTTTTTTTTTCCAGTTTCGGGCGCCCAGTTAAGGGGTAACCCCATTTATTTTCCAGTCATTGACATGATAGGGATCGAGGAGCATCCTTCTATCAGCCTTACAATCATACATGTATATATTTGATTTCTGACAAATAAGAATCATTATAGATAATGTGAAAAATATACAATTCGCAAACGTATCATTTACTTGTCCGAAAAGCGAAAAATGACAAGGTTGAAAAGCGAGTTAACTCTTTATGAATTCATTCTATAATTTCAATCGAGTTGCGTCCACTACATTTAAGATAATATTCATACAGATTACAAATATTTCAAAAATTCTGTCACTGTATCGTCTTTATTTCTACTCTTGTAATCAAATTGGTATTTTATATCATTGAACAATTTTCTTAACAAAATAGGTATTGATTGATATGAATAATTATGCTTACAATAATTATTGTATCGATATTTCTAAATTGCCCATTTTGTTTTTAATATTACAGAATTGAGTAATTTATTATTAATTGCTTGTTCAAAAGACCCTAAAAGTGCAGTAGATTGGAAATTTGAAAAATCATTTTCTAAGATTTTAGCGGCCTTAAGTTTTTGAATTACAAATGTCCAAACATTCTTTGCAAAATCATATTCCCAGAAGAGATGAAACAGAGTTTCTCTGTGAGATTTACATATACAACATTTACCGTCAGATAAATTCATAAGAGACAGCTTGTGTTCTGTATAAATAACATTGTGTAAAAATTTCCACTGAAATTGTACAGCTTTGCATGAAGAAAAAGAATCATAAACGTGGCACCATATTTTACTCCATGGTAACTCCATATAAAGTAGGGTTTCCCATTTACTTTCACTTTTTAATTTACCAGTCTTTTGATTCCATATATGAGATATTTGTTTTATTTTAATATTTTCAGGCAATATTTTTGTTTGCGTCTTGCTCGTTAAGACAATATCATCTAAGTGAGTGTAATTCGACACTGTTTCATAATGATGTTCTTTTAAAGCAGTTATATACATTTTAGGAATGCTCGATTTGAGAATATGCCATTCGGCAATCCAGTTTCGCTTACATTTTAATTTCCTTAAAAGAGTGTCTATGCTAATAAAATTATTATTTTCAAAGTCCCAAATATCTTTTAAAAACAATAGATTACTTTTTACAAATGAATTGAAGCAAAGTGTTTTCTTGCGAAAACGAATTTCAGTGTTACAAAAAAGAAATATATCTTTTACATCGGACAGAGACTTTGGCTTAAACTTCGCTTTAAACCGACACCAATTTTCGAGAGCGGAGTTGTAAAACGTACTTATGTTCAATTTGAAAGGTAAATTTTCTAATGAAGAACATTTACACAGAAAATAATCAATTTTATTTTCTCCATTAGTATCATATTTTTGTAAAAAATATTTTCCTATTGCGTTCCAGTTTTGTATGTCTGAGTGTATAATTTTGTATATTGTTTTAACATCCAAACTGGCTTGAATATTTGAAATATTACAATAGTTAAGACCTCCGTCTTTCAGGTCAAGGAGAATTGTGCTTTTTGAAACTAACGGTCGCTTATTGTCCCAAAGAAAATCGCTCATAATTTTTTCGATTTCTTCTAAGTATTTTGTCGGTATACCGCGCGTTTCAATTTCAAAATTAATAATAGAAACTACATATGTTTTCAGAATAAGAATTTTCCCTTTTAAAGTCAGGCCCCGAGCTTTCCATACTTGAAGACAATTTTTAATTTTGTTTATCTTTTTCATCCAAATTTCATTCGTATCTATATTATAGCCGTGACAAATTCCTAAAGTTTTAACATAATTTCTCGTCCATTTTATATCTTTAAATTTCGGAGTCCTTTCTTTTGATTTTCCAATAAAGATGGCTGTTGTTTTATCCTTATTCATTTTGGCCCCAGAGGAAATTTCATATTCTTTTAAAGTATTAAATATTTCTGGAACTGACGACTCATTCTCACAAAAAAATTGTGTATCGTCAACAAATTGACATACTTTTAATTCAAGCTCATAGCCATTTAACGAAGGCAATTTAATGCCGTGTATATTAATATTGTTTCTGATTGCACAAGCCATTGGTTCTGCTTGTAGGATATAGAGAAACGGCGCTATTGGACAACCTTGTTTAATAGAGCGGGAAATTTGAAAATATTCAGAAATAAACCCGTTTGTTTGTATAGCTGTTTCCGAGCCGACTAAACACATTTGAACCCATTTTCTGAATTTGTCTCCTATACCATACCTTTTTAAGCAGATATCTAGCCAATCCCATTCTACCCTATCAAAAGCCTTAGTTTGATCTAAAAAAATTATAACACCATCTTTCTTTTCTAGATCAGTGTAATCTTTTACGTCCTGTATGAGCCTGTTTGCCTCTGAAATTTGTCTTCCCTTAATAAAACCTTTTTGATCTGAATGAAGCAACTTCGATAATAATGGTTTCAGTCTTTCTGCTAAGCATTTCGAAATAATTTTGTAATCGACATTTAGAAGTGTAAGTGGACGCCAATTCTTAAGATCAGATCTATCCCCGTTTTTATAAAGCAATGATAAAACACCCCTGTGTTGTGAATTTGATAAGTTATAAGAACCAATAATTTCTAAAATTACTTCAAGAAAGTCGTTTTTTATTAAGTACCAAAATTTTTGATAAAATTCTGCAGTGAGGCCGTCCTCACCGGGGGATTTTGTGAGTTTAAAACCCATAATAACCTTTTCAACTTCTTCCTCCCGAAAATCTGAATCAAGGGCAAATTTCTCATCATTATTTATACTAGTAGTTATATTAGAAACCAATTTTTCTGCCGAACAGAGATCAATTCCTTCAGAAGAAAAAAGTTTCTTGTAGAATGCACACTGTTCTTTTAAAATTGAATTTATGTCGCTTTTAAGTTTTCCAGATTCGGATTTTATTTGCGTCCATAATTTTTGCTTGCCCCTCTTTTTTTCTAAGTCGAAGAAATACTTCGAAGAGGTTTCATTTTCAGCAATGTGTTTGGCTTTTGATCTAATTTTGAGTGCTTCGAGCTCTTTCTGATAATAGAAAGTCAATTCCTCTGATAATATTTTGATTTCAGTTTGGGCCTCGGCTGAATTGGTTTCTTTAAGCTTTGTGATTTTTTCTTCTATTACTTTAATTCGTCTTTGTGGTTTTGAAATGTGTGTTGTATATTCAATTGAAAGCGTTTTAATTTTATGTTTTGTCATATCCCACCACTCGCGTTTTGAGTTAAAATTAGCTTTATGTTTTGACCAATCTTTCCAAAATGTTTCTACGAGCTGAACGTATTCAATATCTTTTAAAATACTTGCATTCAGTTTCCAGAGACCCGGACCCCTTTGAACATTATCGATTTTTAAAGTCAACGAAACAAGATCATGATCTGAATGTATAAAATGTTGTATTTTTGGACTTGATACTTCGCTATCAATTATTTTTGAAGTAAGAAAATAATCGATCCTTGATTTTGACTCGTTTCGCATAAAAGTATATTGCTTAATGTCAGGAAAGCGTTTTCGCCAAATGTCTTCCACATCTAACTCACGAATCATTTGTAATAAGTCATTTAGACCATCGTCTGCTTTATCATATCCATTATTACCGCAATATTTTCTATCTAGTTTAGAGTTTAAACAACAATTGAAATCCCCGCCAATTATATGCGTTTCAGTTAAATCCATTAACTTATTCGAAAGTGAGTTAAAAAAATCTTTGCGCTCCGTTCCATTGTTCGGGGCGTACACATTCGTTAAGCGGTAAACTTTCTCATTTGCGCACAATTCAAGCGAGATGTATCGACCCCCGTCATCTTTTTCAATGTTTTTTACCGGTATTGATAATAACGGTTTTATCAAGATCGCTACGCCTCGGATTCCGTTGTTATTATTACACCAGTAAAAGTCGCCACCCCATTGAGTTCCCCAGAGCTTAGATTCGTTATCATTTTTGCAATGCGTTTCTTGTAAAAAAATAATATCAATTTTTTTCATTTTCAACCATTGAAATATCAGAGACCTCTTCTTGTTATCTCTTAACCCGTTTACATTAATAGATGCGATTTTTTTTTTGTTTTGGTTATTAAATTCTAGTGGCAAAGTATGGAATTTTCAAAATAACATCACTCGTAGGAAGAATATTGAACTATGAACTTAACTAATTTTCTTATTTTTCCTTAACAAAAGTGTACGACACCGAATACACTAACACGGTCGTTAATATTGAGTGTTTTGTTGTATTATGTTTACGAATATGTTGTCTGTGTCGGCGAGGCCGAGAGGTTTACGCGTCGGACCCGGATTAAGGATTGCTGGCCGCTTGGGTTCGATCCCTATCACGGACAAGCCGTTGTTTACGTGAGCTCATTGGTTAATACTTGTTGCTTCTTGGAACGGATTCGAGAGTGTAAAGTGCAATACGTTTATTGCAGATCCTTCAAGTTAGGAATAAAACTGCTGGAAATAACTCTTTCAGGCATGCTGCACCTGCACGCTTTTTTTGGAACTCTTTGCTTGATTGCTTTCGAACATATTCTCAATTTTGTCCAATCTAAAAAGCTGGTTTGATCTTAAATTGGTAAAGACCGTATATACATAGGTTTCAGTTAATTTACCGTGATGTACAAAGATTCAATCTTTCCTTCTATTAACAAATACAAATGAGCGGCACCAGGATAATACATATTGTATGTGAGTCGAATGTTTTTGTAGATGATCCTGATTTTACATGGATGCCTCCTTTCGCGCCTTCTTTTTCGTTTTCACGAGTGACCTGTATTTACAACTTTAGAATAAGTATTGATAATTTTTTAACGATTAAAGCATTATATAAGGAAATGCAATTGTATACAACAATAATTATGTTTACAAGTTTTACTTTATATTTACATTACATAAAAATGTAGAGCATTAAACATATATCGAAATATCTTCTAGAGAGGAAAAAACAAATAATTTATTATATTAAATCGTTTTTGTTTTTGTTGTTGTTTCTTTTTCGTATCACTATTAAACGAAATAACTCTAGGCTCCTGGAAAATGTTTTAATTTTCTGATTTCAATTCAAAAGGACCGCAAAAATATAGAATTATTTATTATGTGGATCATTCTATTTATTCCCGTGTTGTTTGTGCTGTTTGTTGCTTTTTTATACTCGTAATGTCACTCAGTAAATAAAATTCTTTTTTACGGGTGACTTAATATTTTTTATTTCAAATTTGTAGTTGTTGAGATTTTTGTATAAATTAAAAAGAAATTTTTTCTTATCTCTTAGTATTTTGTACGTTTAACAGAAAAGGTGTTTATTAAAAACATAAAGATATTGAAATATATTTTACTGCAAAAATATTAGAATTATTAAATCAAACGAAGAATGGTCCGAACACTAGATCCGGCAACAAAAGCATGGAAGAAGAAGGTTAAATTTTGACGTTTTGCGTAGAGGCGATATGATTCGATTTGTAACTCTTTCTCTTTAACCATTATAGCAATTAATCACCTTCTATATTTGTACAAGTGCGTGAATTAAAACGTACATTAGTTTCTACATTTAATGCATGTATTACACGCACAGAAATACCTTGTCATACTCGAACCCAATATGATCTAGAATGATACCATTAAGTACATGTACGTAGTTTCAACTCGACAAAGTTTATTATAATAAATCGTAATTAAGGGGCTTTACAAATGCATTCTCATGGATTTTACTAGAAGGAAAACATTTGACGCCTCGTATCATAACATCCTAGTACAGTCCAATTTGCAAATAAACATACCCCTTTATATTGTATGGTCATCTTTATACTTCCTTTATCGGCTTGTAAGATCAACAAAATGTAAAATTACATATTTTGTATGTTAAAATTATTATACTGCCTTTTTTCGCATGATGTATTTATGCCAATCAATATCTGATTTTAACGTTAGCGGTACGTTTAGGATATAAATGGAAATAATTAGGAAAGGAAATTAAAAAAAAAATTTTTTGCCTTTATAATTTTCAACATACTGTTCAAACAAATCTAAAACAAATTGTTTGGCTTTGTTGATATTTACGACATCGACATTGTGCAATAGTTAAAAAATTGAGTATATTTTATCGTGTTAAAATTCAAATGTTATAAAAAGTCCTGCCAATTATGTTTACCATGCAACCTATAATGCAGTTCTGATTTTTTTATTAATAAGGTACGTCTTTATTGGATCTTCAATAATTTAATGTGTGTGAATTGTTATAATGCATTGATAAGCCTGTATCCACATAAATTGTAATGTTTTCAATGTCACAATTGTATATGATATGGGTTTGTGGCCTAAATCAATATATTCTGTTTTGTTCTTTTCTGACATCGTATTTTATCTACGATTGGTTAATGGTCAATGTTACAAAAAATAATCAAAACGTGTGTATGGTGAACGTGTGTAAGAAATAGCATTATAAACAGCTTACATTTTTGTTAATATTCGGACTATTCTTGTTAAAATAGAAAAGAAGAGAAAAAATGTTGTGGGTGAATAACAGTTATGAGCAATCTTTCAAACTGGAATACAATTAAAAAAAGTATAAAATTGACATAAATATAACTAAAAACCTATATATATTTCAGAGTGCAATCAGATAGGCTGTGTAGCCTTTTTGAGAGATAATTTAATGCAGACTGTTTTCTTGCAATGTAATAATTTCAGCAAACTTAATATAACATGTTAGTGTCTTATATAACATAAGGCTTTTATGTTACCATAAAGAGATAGAACAAGAGGTCAAATTTCTTTTCTAATGGAAACGAAAACTATTGACACTCTCCAACGTTATTCATATACAGATAGAATAAACGATAAAAATGGAGCCTCAACATGGTTGCCCATCGAATTGATACCACGGTCGTTGCTGAGTTAATCGACACAACTGAGATTAATTGTGTCACTCGATATAATTAGTAGTGCCCGTTGTTTTGGACTGAAACTATGGGAAAGTATTATGTTTTGAATATACAGAAAATTAAAATAATGTCTGATGTGCTTGTCAAAAGGCTTCATCTCTAGATCCGTATTTGTTTGATTATACTCTTATGTCTGATTTATAGAGCTTGCTTTTGTTTAGGTGAAATACTGCAACATTTAATTTATTTCGGTAACATAAAATTGAAAACATCTATTAAAAAGTCTGACTGGCACTTTGATGATTAACCCTATCCAATATCTGCACTTTTGTTCGTGCAGTTAATGCATTAGTGTTGTTAATGCGTTTATTATGTCTATTTATGTGAGAATTGCATGAACTGTGTAGACAAATGAGGATATATATTAATTCTGTTGTGCTATAATGTAAGCATTACCATTTTAGGATGATGTTGACTAGCAATTAATGAGAGGTGATAACAAGCAATATCTGTCTATATACGCAGTATTTCTACCATACAGATTGCAATGTCACAACATTTGTTTTCTTTATTGTTGTGTGTGTTGTATTTATAAGTTACAAACGTCTGAATAACATACATTTAGGATCTGCTTTAAGGCTTCAATCATTTTCTTTAGTGATCAACTTTGATTGTAGGATTCACGAAAATCGGAAAATTATTCATACTGTATTTTGTTTCGAAATATTTTTCTTTTTCTCTCTCAACTGTTTTGTACATCCGAATTAGAATTTCCCAAAGATAGTATAAGACATGACATAAATGATCGTGTTTATTCATTTAAAGATAGGTTCGAAGCATACGGTCTTGTCCTTGCTCTTACCATGCATTCTGGAATTAATAAGCATTGCTCGTCTAGACTGTAATTAAGCTTACAGTTTTGTTGGCTTGTTAAGATTAACGTGTAAATAACAGAAAGGATTTTAAAATAAATTATACACAAATATAAAGGCAATTTATGTCGCAAGCAGGTCTTACATATTATGTCAATAATCAAAATATATTTGGTAAATACGTTTCTACAGAAAATATATGCAGTTTGCTTCATCCTCACGTTTTCACGAATGTTGATTAAATAAATGGATGTAAATTATGCAGATGCATTAAAATATGACCTTACAATCGGAGCTTGTATAAAATGATACTATTGCAATATTGGTAAATAAAGAAACTCTCCGACGGAAATGTGGCAAGTGTGAGATACATGATATGACATTACTTATATTCAGATACTTTCGAAAACTGCAAAATACAAGCCTTTTTAGAATGAATATTCGATGAAAAGGGAGAGCTCTTGTACTCATCCAGGTTTCGGTGTCTGCATTGACAGAGTTATGGACCTTTTTTAACAATTAAAATTCTGCAATATTCAGGCTGTTGTTTGTCATCATAAAGACATGATACAATATCTCATCCTTAACAGGAAATATTAAAAAACACTTACATCTTTTTGTGTCTTAAAGAATATGAAACTATTATTGCTGAGCATTATTTATTGCAAAACTATAATGAAGTTGGGAATCATCACACCATGTTGAATGACCTACATTTATGACAACAAATGATTAAGTAGCACAAAAGTACCGGCACAGGAATAATTAAAAATAAATCCTAATGCATATGCTTCATCGTATGAGTAGGCCTACTGGAAATAAAATACGTTATGATTTATCATAGAAATGACTGATAGGATTATTTCAATAAATGTTTAACAAAATTTAATTAATGATGACAGCTTCTCAGTATTTATTGAGTTTCAACGGGAACATGCAGAGATAACCTAGTTTCAACAATAGTTGTTATAAAGCTACAGTAAAGATTTGCATTTGTCTAAGTCTTGTCCTATAAAAAATATAGTGATTTTTTAAAAACATTTTATACTTTTAGGGAAGACCTTTAAAGCTATTGTTCATAAAAGGATGTCAAAATAGTTTGTATGATCAATTACATTTTGTACCGGGTCAGGTGCCAATTGTAACAGTTGCACTTTATGTTTAGTTAGTATAAAATTATAACATATCAGCTTGTTACAAATATTATTCTTTCTACCAAGGTTTTGTTCCTTTGTAGCCCGGACTTTATTTTGTAATGGAATCAAAGTTTTATTTCAAACCCTTTGAACACTTTTATAAAGACCATGACAAAAAGTGTGTTAATAACAATGTAATGTTCACAATTATATGTATGTCATAGTTTTTGTTATTGTTTTAACATTTTGTGTTTGTGTTTTCGAAGTAACAACAATGGTATTAACTAAATATGTATAGTTGATAAAAGTAACACTGATCATATTTATTTAACCTTAAACAATGCAAACACTTATAACTGACGTAAAAACTGCACTTCATTTATGCAATGTGTACACTAGCGCTGACAATACTTGAAAATTAACATACTGCATAACATTGATTTACAAGAAAAGCATTGATGCAAAGCATCAAAGGGCGTCCAAGCAAGAAATGCAGCAGGTGAAGATGAACTAGTAGACATATGATGACAAGATATTCTTATAATCTTTTCAATGGTTAATTGGTTTTTACCAGAATTGTATATCACTTATCAATGAACGGACGAAAGTCATTGTTCATTATGAACTTTGATTGGCATGCTAGAGATTTAGAATATTACTTGTTATTTCTTTATGATCGTGATTATTAATAGCAACGGATATACATGTATACAATCATTTATAATCCATATGTGTAACGCATGATCAACACCACACTTGTGTAATTATTATGTTATCGCTATTAGAGAAGAACCCCTCTTAAGATATATGTTCATATAACACTGGTTATATTACCATGTTGATCATGTTGAGCATAATTGTTTATTATACAATAATTGTAATATCTATTTTAATAAAAAAAATTAAAGATTTTATGAATATTGTTTTCTTTTCTTTTTTGTGTTTCATGTGCTATTTTAATACTACCCTTTTTTTATAAAAATTGTAAAATAAATTTTAAGAATTCAATTGTCATATTGGCCGACGATTATAAGTCAAAACTTAACTGGAAAAAGTCAGTAAATTATGGTTAATCTTTCATATTATAATATTGCTTATTCCTAAACCATGTACATGTACATTTGTACATTTCTTTATCATTTTTTTTAAATTATCAATCAATTGAATAATTCATAAAATCTAATTTGTAACTTTGAATAATTCCTCGGCATATTTAATAAACACGAATAACAAATTAAATGAAATGTTTGAAAGTTGATAGTGTCATATTAATACCATAAAAATGTACCTTTTTTCTCAATTATTCTACATATTCATTGTTTTTATCTCATATACATAAAATGAACCGTGTTATTGTTAATTGTTGTTGTTGGGTTTTTTTTCGAATTGTATGTTTATGTATAATAATAATCAATAAATTTGATAGTTGATTTGTGTTTATAAATTATTGTAACCAAACTAAGTGACAAACATTCATTTTGGAAAAAAACTTATTTATCTGTAAAATATTAGTTCTGTTCTGTAACGATATCAAACATCTACTCCAAACCCGGGAGAGACCGGACAATAAACGTGTGATATCACTAGTAAATCCTGGTCAAAATAAACCGGGAGAGACCGGGGATTACCGATAGGAGTACATCCCTCTATAAATAGATTTTCGGAATGTTTAGGTCACCCACTCATCATTCTATTAACAGCTTTCGGATACATGTAAAACAATAATAACATACCATAATAACCAACTGTGTACTACAAAATGATAAATAGAAAACGCCGAAGAGCGCTAATTATTGACGGAAAAGGTTATTTCATTTGAAAATGTTTGCATTGCGAAATTCCCCAGTTCGCTATTCATTGTATATATCGGGACATTTCATTTTTAATTAATAATCAAGCACCCTCATACCTCTCAGAATGATCGGCTTTTATCATGACCGACTAAAAGGCTCGAGAAGTTGCTGTCGCCCTTTCACAAAATCTGATTTCATTCCATAAAGGGCGCCGCGCTTCGGCGCGGACGCCAAAAATATAGAGTGTGACAAAAGTACCGAGTGGAAGTTGACAGGAGCTACAAAAAGCAAAAGTGTAATAATGATTATTTATATACTTCTATTTTACTTGCGTGTGAAGGTTCGATAGAACCGAAAGCGGTAGAAATTAAATAATCTCAACCAGCTCAGGTGTTGACGTGTGGTACTTCTCTATGTTCTTTTTTATTGCTACTAAGCCTTGTACTAATATATAAACGTGCACTGTACTGATTTGATCAATTACAGATCAACAAAACACTGAGTTTAAATATAAATTTATACTTAAACTTAGATATGTCAAATGATCTTGAACACCACTGAGTATCTGTTGAAATTAGAATCAAATCGACACAGACATTTCTTTAAGAATCTCATCTCGTAGTCATTGAAAATGACATTCTTAATATGAATTGAAAACATGTGTGTATAGTTTTGAAAACGAAAGATAGTTCTTAAAAGTTATGCACACATATTACTTCTCAACTAAACATATGAATTCTATAACTGGGACCTTTAATAAAAATGAAATAAATTGCTATGCCTTTAGAAATTATATCTTTATTATTTTCATCCATAAATATATCTTAGGCGAGCACTTTGAGGCATTTTCTGTATCGTTAGTACAGTTTTTTCACATGCATTTTATATCCTTTCCGAGTTAAGACTAGTTCTATATCATCATATGCTAGTAACCTATATTTACTTGTAGATATTATATTAGTGTTGTCCGATGGAATCTCGAATATTCGTCGAGTTACTTCTAACGAACAGACTCAATTAAACCAGGTACTTTTTCTAAATTAAAAATTTAAATAATGTTTAATAGCTTTTATTGGAAATTTGCGTTCATACTTTTAAACAGTTATGTCAATAAAATATCTAAGAATATAATATATATTTTATTTCTAAGTTGTGCTCTGAGCACATCTTATCGGTAACCAATCCCACGCTGCTTTTAGTACTCTTTCATATATCAAACAAAGAAAAGCAAACATTACGTTGTCTGAAACGTATTTATATTAGGAACATCGAGATAGATTACGCATAAAATTGATTCAATAAACTTGTCCAAAATCTAGATTAATGTCGATAATACAGACAGGGCTTAATTCGAAAAGAAAACCTTTTAAAATGATAAATTATTATATATATCTCCTTCATAGAGGTCCAACATAATCAAGTGCAGATTGGTCTATTTTAGATTTAATCTTTGAAATTGTGTATATTAGTTCAATATTCCATCATAAGGGACTTCTGTTGACATACGAAATGCACTGAATATTTCATTGTGTTTTATTTTTTAAAAGAAATGTTTTCTGTGCTCATTTGAAGTAGGACACAGGGATATCATTTGATACTGCAATAGCTTTTTACAATGTTATAAAAACACATGTTCATACCATTACGGTAATAGACAACATTTTAAATCAATGCTTTTGTTTCTGTTGCTTTTTGTCTTGTTTTTATTTCCATCTTTCGACATGCTATTTAGAAAAAAACAAAAAGCATTATAATACATCATAATTATTTCTGTCAAATGGTAAATTGTCATAATACTGCTGTTTTTCAAATGCAATATTCATGTTTTATATCTATGTACGAGTACAAGTAGTTGTATTTCTTTTAATATTGTTAACCACTAATGAAAATGTTTACTATTGTTTATGTCAGTTATCACACGTTTATGTTAAGTACCGAATTAAATGTTTCATTATAATTGCTGGCATTATACGATAACAACCAAATTGATAAAGATAAATATCTAAAAAAAAAGTGAAAAAAGCTTGAATCGTTATTGCTTTGAATCGTTATTGCTTTCGACGAAATCATGTGTGATTCTTATTTCAGAAAATGATTCACCTCAAATTCAATGATTAAAAGAACCCACCTTAATGCCTGTCTAAAAGGGTACTCATAACATAAATAGGTGCTGTTATATTCATTTATTAAGTATATGGCGATACAGCTGTGCTTTCAATTTGGCTTCTATATGTTTATCATATTTTGATATTTTTTTTCATTCCATCCACCCATGTTGAAATTATTATTACACAATTATTGATGATTTCTGTTAAAAGTGTATCCTATTTAGCTTGGAAACATATTCTTCTTTCATTAAGTTTCATAAATGATAATGTATCGTAATGATATTGTCTGTTTTCAAGGAAATATATTAAGTATGCATGGTAAATACTTTTTTTTCGTTTTTAAGCTGGACTATTAAAGAGCGACGTTTCCTATTTAATGTAAACATGTGAACACAAATCTGATAAACTATGTTACATGTTTATTTGCTTTAAATTGTTTCATGTTTTGATTCAATCATTTTACTCGTTTCATGCATGTATGTTATACGTACGTACGTATGTATATATGTAATGGTAACACTGGTAGGATTAAATGATGATGATTTTATAAATTTAATCATAAAAAATCATATGATAGAAAAAAAAATTGTGGACATTTAAAAAGTACCGGTATATACTCATCAGACAAGTATAAAGAGTTTTAATGTTACGGGTTGTATGATAAGTCCCAATGTAAAGTGAAGCAACAATGTTTTAATCAGATGCTAAGAACTTGCGTATGTCCTACTGGCAGATATGTATTGCTCCCAATAAGTTCTCAAAATCGGATTTTATTGGATTTAAAACGTTTGCATCTTCTTGAATATGAATATAAATATAAAATGCCAGCTTGTTTGCTTGTTTGTCATCTGACATAAACTCTTGCATTATCGTCAAATTTCTGAAAAGTTCGAGTAAACTTGCCATCAGATATCAACATGATATAAAATGAATTTCAAACCATTACGGATATTATTTAGGTGTTATTCAGTAAATATTTAAAAAAAACAGACTCCATGTCACATCGAATAACATTTTTTTGCATCACAATAAAGCTACTGTAAATTAATCAAAATAAAAATTGTAATTCAGCTGCTCACGTAACTTCATGTCGCCTATGTAAATGAAAAAAAAAACACACAAAAAGACGCTTGTATAAAATCAAGGCTTAATTTAATTAACATTGTGATAAAACATTTTGCCTTATTGTTTAGATTATAATTATATAGTCATGATATAATTATATAATGTCGACATTGTATTAAGGACATTTAAATAGAAATGACTACATAAAGTCGGAAAAAATTGCATTTAAAGTAGTTTATAAAGTATAATTGACTCCTCCGAAATAATGAAAGCAGTTATAAAAATTATATATTAGTTGTAGTGTTTTTACATTTAGGATTTATTTAATAATATAATTACAATGCTATGTGTAGTAGTATGTAATCATTACTTTGTGACAACTTTTGTGTCGCATCTATTACAAAACTACTTTGTAATTATTTGTTAATCAATCTTTAAAACAAAATTGTTGGAATTTGCGGCATTACTTCTAAAAAGTAACCAAACGCAGCCGTTACATGTCCAACGACTAGGCGCTAGCAGAAGGAAAAGAAAAAAACGTGAGTGGACACGAAAGGAGAAGTCAGTACAATGACATTTACTTCAGATATTTGAGAAAACATTTAACTCAAACACGCTACTTTTAAGTATTTTTTCTATTGAATTCCATAATACGAGGGCTGTTCAATAAATACGCGGAAAAGTGTTGCTATTTCCTTATTTTCCAAGTAAGCTGAATAAAACTTATACCGTAATAGAGACAAACATATTTTGAAAATATACAGCAAATATTGCCGGTCTGGCATGAATCATATGTAAACAAACGGTCGTTATGGTAACCACATGTAGCGATTACCGGCCCACTTTTGTTCATTTTTACAAATAGTCACTGGTTAATAATGACGTCGCATTTTATCGTTTACCGTGCGATTTTCACCAAACTTTGCATAATTAACGCGCAATATGTTGGCGTTACGTACATGATGTCATGTTAGTGTGTGTCGTCATTTAGGCGTTAAGCGGCCATGTTGTTTGGTGCGTAGGCGTTAAAATGGTATCGGAACAACGATCTTCAATAAAATTTTGTGTTTTGAACGGGTTTACAAAGAAAGAACCAATGTTAAGATTACAAAAAGCATATGGTTATCAGGCGATGAAGAAAACAGCAATGTACAAGTGTTATGCCCGATTTCTAGGCGGCCAACAAAGCATCTATGACGAAAAACGCAGTTGACGTCCCAACGTCACGTCAAATCACGTCGCTGTGATAAAGGAGCTGCTTGACAATGATCGTCGGATAACAATTCGCGAAATACACGAAAGATCGTATTGTAGCATTGGCACAGTGCATCGCATTATTCACGATCAACTCAATATGAGACGCCTGTGTGCCACGTGGATTCCTAAAATGTTGATGGACGAACAAAAAGCGATTTCTTTCTGTTCCCGACACTGAAGAACGTCCTGCGGGGAGAATACTTTGATGATGTGGACGAGTTGTCCTACGCGGTGCAAGGTGCAATTTCAGAGATAAATAATGGCTCCTACTTCAATAGTGTCATGTCATGAATCAACCATTGTAAAAAGTGTGTTTCCTTTCACGGAGAGTATTTCGAGAAGGACTAGGTACGTGTTTTGGGTGACTCTCATACATGCGTTGAGCGTGACGTCGTTACGACGTTGGGCCGGTTTCACTGCGATGACCTTAGAAATAATTGAAATTGTACTAATAATTTTTATCCGATTTTATTGAAATTTTGTGTACATGTTTATTATATGTTTATTTACAAAATGTAAAGAGAACGTCAATTTCCCATGAATATTAAAAATATCGCAGCACTTTTCCGCGTATTTATTGAACAGCCCTCGTATATATCAAATAAGCAAGCATGACCTATGAAAAAATACGTAAATGCAAATAGCAATAAACACATAGACCGCCCATAATTCAATCTGTATTTTGTTTTAGCACTCATCACGTATTAATCAGACACTCTGGATTGCATGCTCGTAAATGATGTTGTCATTATTATATTTTTTGCAACAGATTTATGGTGAGATAAGTTATGTTAGTCTGGACAAATCCTTTCCAGACGATTAAAATAATTCAACGTGTTAGGCAGTAAGTGTACAATCGGGTTTTTGTTCATGTGAAATCGTTGTGTTCACGACATAAGCTTTCAAATCCCGTCAAAGGAACATGTAAAGCAATCTGGCCCAAGAAACTAAAGATCAGATCATCATATACATATACAGAATAACTTGCACAAGTAAACAGTAAATCATAGTTTTAATATACTTGATGTTGAGTCATACTTATTTTAATTCGTTCCTTATCTGAAAAAATAAACTGCTTTATTTTATTTTGTATTGTAAATCAAAAGTCGCCCATAAATGTTTTCGATAATACGTTGTTAACAAAAGAACTGTAACCATCATTCAAAAAGAATGATAACCATAAATTTCAAAAGTAAAACTTTTGTTATCAATGAATGTTTTTTTTCCGTTTGCTTAAGGTGTAGTTTTATTTTATTTATTTATTTGTTTGTTTGTTTATTTTGTTTATTTATTTATTTATTTGTTTGTTTATTTTGTTTATT
>NW_026867026.1:0-55453 GCF_026571515.1 Ruditapes philippinarum
AAAATTCTTTGAACAATTTTTAAAGGTGACCACCAAAGGAACATTCCTGTGAAGTTTGGATGAAATTGGCCTAGTGGTTTATGAGAAGATGTCATTTAAAGTAAAAGTTTACGGACGCTGGACGGACGGACGCCGGACGCCTGACGAAAAGCGATCACAAAAGCTCACCCTGTCACTTTGTGACAGGTGAGCTAAAAATGGGTCAAAGACAGAAAAGGTCGGGTTGCATTTGTACACCAAATATCACGAGGCTGTGATGTTACGAAAAAAAAATTCCATTGACCCATTAATGTCGAAAATTTAATTCAGAAGGTAAACAGGAAGTGGATTAGCTACACACCTAAAATCTAATCCCACAGTATGGGACCATGTGTCAATGCTGTATGCCAAATATCAAGAGACTGTGATTAGTAGTTTCTGAGAAAAATGTTACGAAAATTTCCTACCAGTGACCATTAATGTGAACAGGAAGTGGATGAGCTGCAGACTTGAAATTGAATCTCACAGTATGGGACCATGTGTCAATGCTGCATGCCAAATATCAAGAGGCTGTGATAAGTAGTTGCTGAGAAAACTGTTACAAAAATTTCCTACCATTGACCATTAATGTCGAAAAATCTAACTAATTTAACTAAGTGGATAAACAGGAAGTGGATGAGCGACAGACCTGAAATCAAATCCCACAGTATGGGACTATGTGTCAATGCTGTATGCCAAATATCAAGAGACTGTGATAAGTAGTTGCTGAGAAAACTGTTTCGAAATTTCCTACCATTGATCATTAATGTCGAAAAATCTAACTAATTTAACTAAGTGGATAAACAGGAAGTGGATGAGCGACAGACCTGAAATCAAATCCCAAAGTATGGGACCATGTGTCAATGCTGTATGCCAAATATCAAGAGGCCGTGATAAGTAGTTGCTGAGAAAACTGTTACGAAAATTTCCTACCATTGACCATTAATGTCAAAAAATCTAATTAATTTAACTAAGTGGATAAACAGGAAGTGGATGAGAGACAGAACTGAAATCAAATCCCACAGTATGGGACTATGTGTCAATGCTGCATGCCAAATATCAAGAGGCTGTGATAAGTAGTTGCTGAGAAAACTGTTACGAAAATTTCCTACCATTGACCATTAATGTCGAAAAATCTAACTAATTTAACTAAGTGGATAAACAGGAAGTGGATGAGCGACAGACCTGAAATCAAATCCCACAGTATGGGACTATGTGTCAATGCTGTATGCCAAATATCAAGAGACTGTGATAAGTAGTTGCTGAGAAAACTGTTTCGAAAATTTCCTACCATTGATCATTAATGTCGAAAAATCTAACTAATTTAACTAAGTGGATAAACAGGAAGTGGATGAGCGACAGACCTGAAATCCAATCCCACGGTATGGGACCATGTGTCAATGCTGTATGCCAAATATCAAGAGGCTGTGATAAGTAGTTGCTGAGAAAACTGTTTCGAAAATTTCCTACCATTGACCATTAATGTCGAAAAATCTAACTAATTAAATAAGTGTATAAACAGGAAGTAGATGAGCGACAGAACTGAAATCAAATCCCACAGTATGGGACCATGTGTCAATGCTGTATGCCAAATATCAAGAGGCTGTGATAAGTAGTTGCTGAGAAAACTGTTACGAAAATTTCCTACCATTTACCATTAATGTCGAAAAATATAACTAATTTAACTAAGTGGATAAATAGGAAGTGGATGAGCAACAGACCTGAAATCCAATCCCATGGTATGGGACCATGTGTCAATGCTGTATGACAAATATCAAGAGGCTGTGATAAGTAGTTGCTGAGAAAACTGTTACGAAAATTTCCTACCATTGACCATTAATGTCAAAAAATCTAATTAATTTAACTAAGTGGATAAACAGGAAGTGGATGAGCGACAGACCTGAAATCAAATCCCACAGTATGGGACTATGTGTCAATGCTGCATGCCAAATATCAAGAGACTGTGATAAGTAGTTGCTGAGAAAACTGTTTCGAAAATTTCCTACCATTGATCATTAATGTCGAAAAATCTAACTAATTTAACTAAGTGGATAAACAGGATGTGGATGAGCGACAGACCTGAAATCAAATCCCACAGTATGGGACCATGTGTCAATGCTGTATGCCAAATATCAAGAGGCTGTGATAAGTAGTTGCTGAGAAAACTGTTTCGAAAATTTCCTACCATTGACCATTAATGTCGAAAAATCTAACTAATTAAATAAGTGGATAAACAGGAAGTGGATGAGCGACAGAACTGAAATCAAATCCCACAGTATGGGACCATGTGTCAATGCTGTATGCCAAATATCAAGAGGCTGTGATAAGTAGTTGCTGTAAAAACTGTTACGAAAATTTCCTACCATTAATGTCGAAAAATATAACTAATTTAACTAAGGCCAAAATTAAAAATAGCTTTGTTTGCTGTCTCCCGACCGACCCTAAAAAAACGCTGCGCTCCGAAAAATTTTATTTGCTCTCGCCGACCTTTTTTTTTTTTTTTTTTTTTTTTTTTTTTTTGGTGCCGCATATTTTTACTGATATCCGTTCAATAACGGTGTGTAGTATTCTGGTTCCCGCGTATTATTAGTCACGTGTATCGACTATCAAGTACCGCTTGGTAAAAGTCAATTGTGTACACTTCCGTTACAATTTTGCAAAACGAAAGTTAGAAGATCTTCAAGAAGACGAGTATTTTATCATCTCGTCAACATTTATTATTACGTTTATTCAACTTTGTTGAAAAATAACCTCCATGAGAATGAATTGGTCTGAGCATGGGCCGATTTGTTGAATGACGTCGAGGATTTTTACCCGAAAAAAATCGGACGTTCTTACGGTATGCTTAAATACTGGTTTGGGTTAAAAACTTACTGATTGCTCATGTAATCGACTTAAAATAAAGTTTTTGTAAATAAATAGTTTCTTGTATGCATTCATTCATTTATAAGTACAAGTATTTATTAAATAATCATTTTCTTCAACCAGCAAATGCACTTATCTTATTGTTTTTAGTACCACCTGTCTTAGTACTTGAGCAGTGTTGAACAATTTCAGCACTCATTTATCACATTTTCTCATTATTGCAGGGCTTTGAGAATAGTCTTCTAGTGGCTCAAAATGCAAGGCACTGAATGCGGATAAACCAAGGTGTATTTACTCCAAGAATAAATTGACAGGGAAACATGATCTCTAAAACACAACCTTGAGAAATTTGATTACAGCTGTGTTTCAGTCATTACAGTTTATGGTTAGTATTGGTATTGCATATTGTTGTGCTTATTTTCTTGAAATAGTGATGTCAAAATGTTTTTACATAATCAACTGAAAGTAGAAACCTGATTTTATTCTTTCTTACATATTTCCCATGGTGTTTGTATAATTAAAAATGTTAAAATAATTGCATTTTTGGCAAAATCTGTATTGCATTAAGTCTAGCCTTCTGTCTGTTTTCATAGGAGATGCTCTGCAAGGGTGTTTGTATGACTGCAGATGTCATGCCAATCTCACATGGAGTTCCCTTACTGTGCCTCCAACATTGGACGACCAGATATTTGTGCCCATTGTGATGAGCCAGAAGCACAGAGAAATCCAGAACTGTTAACAAAGTTTAGGATTGTACTTCCAGTTTATGAGCAATGCATCAATGTCCACAATAAAGACATTCCCCATAGATGTCCTATAAAAAATGAATACTGTGAACCTAAATTTTGTTGGTATACTGTGGCTTAACTGTTTAATTGTCTGAAGTTGCATAGTGTTTGAAGTTGGTTTTCTGGTTGTGTTACTAACTATTCATTTCAGTGAAAATAAAATGTAAGCAAACTTTAAACTGTTGATGTATAATGATGCCTTTTGTTGTTCAGTAGTTATTTTGCATAATATATTTGAGTATATTTGTGTGTTTTAGTCATCCTCTCACATGTTGGGTAAATGTTCGAAATTTTGCTTTTGTTACATGTATTTTTATGAAAAAGAACTATACTTCTTGTATTGACTAATTGAAAGATATACAAACTGAAATCAAAAGTAAGATATATCAATTTTAAAAATTTTTATTCGCATTTTATTAAACCGTTTTTTCCAACAAACAGAATCAAACCAAAAACATTTATGTATTTCCAAAAAAAAACAAAAAAAAAAAACCCTACCTACCTACCAAACTCTAAAAAGTAGGGTCGGGAGACAGCAAACAAAGACTATTTTAAATGTGGCCAAAGTGGATAAATAGGAAGTGGATGAGCGACAGACCTGAAATCCAATCCCACGGTATGGGACCATGTGTCAATGTTGTATGCCAAATATCAAGAGGCTGTGATAAGTAGTTGCTGAAAAAACTGTTACGAAAATATTTTCCCCGCCCGCCGCCCGACATTTACCATACTATAACCCAGATTTGCACCAGTGCAATCCGGCCAAAAAAGGAGCCACAACTGTGTAAAAAAGATTTTGCTATTTTTAGCTCCTGTGACGTAGTTTTTCATGCGACATGACCCATGTTCAAACTCATCTGAGCAATAACCTAGACAAGCATCCTGACTAAGTTTGATGACAATTGAGTCAAAAATGTGACCACTAGAATGTTTACAAGGTTTTTCCATATTTGGGCAGTGTGACCTAATTTTTGACCCAAGGTGACCCATATTTGAACTTGACCAAGAAAACATCAAAACAAACTTTCAGACCAATTTACAGGATATTTGGATCGAAACAGTACCCACTAGAGTGTTAACAAGATTTTTTTCTATTTTTAGCTCCTGTGACCTAGTTTTTCATCCGAGATGACCAATGTTCGAATTAATCAAAGCAATAACCTAGGCAAGCATCCTGACCAAGTGTGATGACAATTAAGTAAAAAATCTGACAACTAGAGTGTTAACCAGATATTTTTATTTTTAGCTCCTGCGACCTACTTTTTCATCTGAGAGGATCCATGTTTGAACTCATTTGAGCAATTACCTAGACAAGCATTCTGACCAAGTTTGATGAACAATTGTAAGTTTCAATTGAATATCTCAAGCAATAATTGAGATATTTGACTTTACAAAAAAAACTTGAACCAACGCAAATGCCAAGGCGACTGCAATGGCTCTCCATATTCTTCAAATAGTCAAGCTAAAACTAGCGTAACTCAAAATGCAAGTGCGTGCAGACGTTCAAGTTGTTTGTAAACACGATGACACGGATGAGCAATTATGCAAATTTCTTGAAATATTGTGGTTTGTGTATCTGGCGCTTGACAAGAAACTTTTGATAATCTGTGACATGTGTCAGCTTTAAAAAATTTAACAGCAAATTGCCAGGCCGTTTCACCTCGCTGACCGCTTAAGATGGCCAAGTTTATGATTCGGGAAGCATTTTAGGTGACCATTGACAGCAGGTGACTATTGAACAGATGTATAAAATAGTGAGATTTTTGTTGGTTGCGCTCTGCACAAAGTTTCATAATCATTATGGTCATTATTTCTGCCGAGTAGTTTGAATTTCCTTCCACTGGTTCAAAAGATACAGACCAGACACAAAAAAGCCTATATAAGTGTATATAAATTAATTAATCCCCAGGGTGGGGCCATTTTTAATCGTAAGAAGTCCAAACTTGTGTTCTGCACAGGGTCTCAATATAAGTAATATTTCTGCCAAAAAGTTTTAATTTCTTTCTTTCGGTTTAAAAGATACAGAACAGATATAAAATTTTGATATGGAAACAATATGATTAAGTGTGCACATCGCCTCATTATGGTTAACATTTCATGTTTAAAAATCTCAATCGGTAATTTTGCACCGATAAAACTTATCTTTCCCCAATAGCAGTTGATAGGTGGAAAACAGGTGACCAATAGGTGATATCAGTGTTAAATACGTTGTCATCGGTTCACAAAAACTACGGATCAAACCCCATCCAAAAGATACATCAGGGGGTTGCCAGAAGGGGGATGTGCCCCCTTCTGTTTGGGGGGTTTGAAGGGGGGCAGAGTCCCCCTCATCGCCAAGAAAATTTTGGACTTGTGAGAGGCTAAAAATGACCCCAGGTCGATCATAAGGTAACGTGTAACAAACGCTGAAAAGCCTTTGACTCTATCTCAATCCCTTGAGAAGTTGCAGCACTTTGAAATAAATTTTGATGGAAAAAATCGGGGCAAAATAGTGATTTTTGGCAATTTTGAGATGTCCCCTCGTTGCCACGGTAACAGGAAATTTAAGACTGAGTATGTCGTTACAAAGGCAATGGTCCAGTCAACATTTGTGCCAAGTTTGATTAGTATTGAAGCATTTTTCATAGTTTCATAGCAGTTTGAACTTGTAACAGGAGGCTTTTCAGTGAAAACTGCCATTTTTCACAATATGCTCATGGGGGAAAGGGTTAATGCAAGTGTACCACAAGACTTAGAAATTTGTACTGTTACAGGGTAACAGTATTTTTTTAACACTGTGTGGTATATTTTCTACAGAAATTAAATAAAAATGGCTGCCATTTTTTTTCTCCATTCAGTCTCAGTTTGATTAAGATCATCACAGTTATTGTTTTGGGCAATGACATAAACAACACATGGCTTTGTAAGTAACAGGTGAATATCATCCCTTGTGAAAACATTGTAACCCATGGCAAACGCCTCGAGTAACAATATTTTCTTAGGGATGATATTTTTACCGTTACCAACAAACTATATACTAGCATCAAAGCTGTTTCAATTTTATAATGACTTATTTTTGATTGCTACCCTAATTTTTTAGCGGAACTTTAATCAAAAATAGGATTCACAAAAGTAATTTTAGGGCCGATTTGACTTGTTTTGAGGCCGATTTGACTAATTTTGGGGTCAATTTGACATTTTAAAAATGTTTAGAGGTCGATTTGTCTTATTTTGGGGCTGGTTTAACTTGAGGCTAATCTGACTTGAGGCCCGACTTGTTGGGGTTTTTTTGCATTTATTTTAAACTTTGCACATGAGAATTCACCAAAAGCCACCATTTAATCTGTAGATAAAATTTAGATACATGATAAGGTTCCCCAGACTACCATTGCTTGCAGTCTTTTAAAAACATGGGGGACCTCCCTTCTCTTTCAAAAACATTAGCCCCCTCCCCTTCCTACGGGCCTGTATATTGAATATAAAGATGACTTACTTCTTCTAAGAGCTATATCTGGAGAGCCTATAACTGAACTTTTACCACTCTTCTTGTCTGATACAACCAAACAGTAATCAACACTCGAATTGTCTTCCTTCTGTAAAATATTTTCACAGGATAAATTTTTTTTTAATTATCAATGAGTAGGTTTTTTATTTATGTCATCCCAATCATGAAATCAGCCAACATCTATGTTAGTTTTATTAAACTGTTACAAGATTACAAGATAGTTAACAAGAGCCACTTACAAGCCTGACACACACTCTACTTTTTTATATTTCTAAAGAAAAACACTTCATGTGGGGGAGAAAACTAAAGAAAATAACACTCTTAGAAAGCATTATTTTCTTGCACAAAATATAATACAAATTTCATATCTGACACTGACTGTCAATGTCATTCAAAAGTCAGGTCACATTATTTTCAGTTTTAATATAAATCAGTGTTTCCGCTACTCTGCGTTTCTTGCGTTTGACACAATAATTTCACGAATAATGCATTGAAATTTGCAAAGCACGTTTTGTGTGACGCAGCCATAATCTACTATAATTGGATGTCTTTTCATTAAGTTATTTCTCCTATTATAAGCTACATCCCGTTTAAATCGGCAATTATTGTTTGAGTATCTGAAATTTATTTATTTCCGGTGACTGCATGTTTGTATGAATTGCTAACCTATTCTGTGTCATTATCGGCACATTTTCTTTCCGACTTTTAACCATTCATCAATCAGTCAAAGAATCCTGGATTTAAACGTAAACAAGCAATTGTGCATGCAGACACTTTTTTCACAATAGTAAACCCACTACGAAAGAAGGTAGTAGTCAAAATATCAAATTTTCTGCTATAAACAGATGTCTGACAGGTTAAATGTTTTAATGCAAACTAGAACTATCACTTAATGTGATTAATACCCCCCCCCCCCCAATCCCCCCCAAGACTGCTTTGGACATGTGGAAGTTACTAGTAACAGAATATCTTGCAAAAGAATTGATCTAGAGTTATGATTGTGGGCAATTGAAGATAGTTGTGCATTTCGTTTCAATGTGGTTGACCATTGATGAAGTTTTATTGAATTAATCTGTAATAAGTGCTTCTTGAGCACTGCACTTCCTCTAATTGCGCTTGACCATTGTATGAAGGTTGCATTGAATTCTAAACATTAGTTTTTAAGTTATGCACCAGACAAGGAAAAGGAACAAGGGCAGTAACTCTACTGAAGATGGAGTTATGGTTCACTGCACTTCCTCTCATTGTGCTTGACCATTGTATGAACTTTATTAATTCCAACGACTAGTTTTCAAGTTACGGACAAAAAAGTAACAAAGGGCAATAACTCTATAATTACTCTTCAGATACGAAAACCATCAGGCAAAATATTTCTTATTTTAGCACTGGTGACCTTGACCCAACTGACCCCTAACTCCATTCAAAGGAAGAAGTTTTTTCAATTTAATGTTCCTAACAAATATAAAAGAAATCAGTCCATAGAACAAGGTTACACTTGTAAAAGTGTAAAAATCTACTACTGACATTGGTGACCTTAACCTTAATGACCCATAACTGAGCCCCAAGGAAGAGGACACACTAAGGCATGTCTCTATTAAACACAAAAGACTTCCGTTTAAAAATAAAGGCTGTGCAAGCAAAAACATTTTCAATTTATGTTTTATACCAGTGACCTTGACCCCAGTGACCACTTACTCTGCAAAAAGTAAAAGGACCATTGAAAGTATCCACCTACCAAATATAAAAGATATCATTAAATAAATTAGGAGAAATTTAAGAGTAATCCAACTTGCCAGAATAGGTTAACCATACAAGGCCCTATTTTCATAGTGATAAAAAGGAAATAACTAGGAAAAATGGATGGCACAGTAATATAACTTGGAAATATCATGTACAATATAACTTGGCAATATCGTGTACTTTGTATTGATAAGTGTGGAAATTTTGAAGCAGTAAGAATAAATAGAACTTAGAAAGATATATCCAACTTGCCAGTTTAGGTTAATCACATCATTTTTTAGTGCTGATAATGGCAATAACTTGGAAACAAGAGGGCCATGATGGCATTGAGGTCGCTCACCTGTATATAGGCCCCCCGCCCCGGGCCAATTTTTACCCAAGGGCTTTTATTTGTTTATTTGAACAGACTTGGTAGACACCCATAAGAAGATGTTTCATGCTAAACATCTAAGTTCTAGCTCATTGGCATTTTTAAAAGAAGATTTTTAAAGTTTATACTATACACATATAGTTAAAAACAATGTCACCCCTTGGGCAGGGCCAGTTTTGACCCCCGGGCGTTTATTTTAACAAACTTTGTAGATATTTACTTAAAGATGTTTCATGCTTAATATCTAAACTCTAGCTATTTGGGTTTTTCCAAAGAAGATTTTCAAGTTTTTGCTATACACATATAAGGAAAATCAATGACCCCCGGGGCAGGGCCAGTTTTGACCCCAGGGCTTTTATTTGAACATACTTGGTAGACACCCATTAGAACATGTTTCATGCCAAATATCTTAGCTCTAGCTCTTTGAGTTCTTTAAAAGAAGATTTTTTAAGTTTTTACTTATATGCATATAGGGAAAATCAATGACCCCCTGGGGCGGGGCCAATTTTGACTCCAGAGCTTTTATTTGAACAAACTTGGTAGACATTCACTAGAAGATGTTTCATGCCAAATATCTAAGCTCTAGCTCTTATCGTTCTTTAAAAGAAGATTTTTTAAGTTTTTACCATATGCATATAGGGAAAATCAATGACCCCAGGGGCGGGGCCAATTTTGACCCCAGGGCTTTAATTTGAACAAACTTGGTAGACACTCCATAGAAGATGTTTCATGCTTAATATCTTAGCTCTAGCTCTTTGGGTTCTTTAAAAGAAATTTTTTTTAAGTTTTTACTATATGCATATAGGGAAAATCTATGACCCCCTGGGGCGGGGTCAATTTTGACCCCAGGGCTTTTATTTGAACAAACTTGGTAGACATTCACTAGAAGATGTTTCATGCCAAATATCTAAGCTCTAGCTCTTATGGTTCTTTAAAAGAAGATTTTTCAAGTTTTTACTATATGCATATAGGGAAAATCAATGACCCCCGGGGCGGGGCCAATTTTGACCCCAGGGCTTTAATTTGAACAAACTGGGAGACACTCACTAGAAGATGTTTCATGCTTAATATCTTAGCTCTAGCTCTTTGGGTTCTTTAAAAGAAGATTTTTTAAAGTTTTTACTATATGCATATAGGGAAAATCAATGACCCCCTGGGTCGGGGCCAATTTTGACACCAGGGCTTTTATTTGAACAAACTTGGTAGACATTCACTAGAAGATGTTTCATGCCAAATATCTAAGCTCTAGCTCTTTGGGTTCTTTAAAAGAAGATTTTTTAAGTTTTTACTATATGCATATAGGAAAATCAATGACCCCCAGGGGCGGGGCCAATTTTGACCCAAGGGCTTTTATTTGAACAAACTTGGTAGACACTCACTAGAAGATGTTTCATGCCAAATATCTAAGCTCTAGCTCTTATGGTTTTTTAAAAGAAGATATTTAAAGTTTTTTCTTTTGGTTGCCATGGCAACCAGAGTTCTGCATGGAATTAAATTCTTTGAACAATTTTTAAAGGTGACCACCAAAGGAACATTCCTGTGAAGTTTGGATGAAATTGGCTCAGTGGTTTATGAGGAGATGTCATTTAAAGCAAAAGTTTACAGACGGACGGACGACGGACGGACGGACGCCGGACGAAAAGCGATCACAAAAGCTCACCCTGTCACTTTGTGACAGGTGAGCTAAAATTGGAAGCCATAGTTATGTCACTTACCCAGATCATTTACTTTGTATTGTAAATTATGAAGCCATTGGTACAGGTAGAAATTAAGAAAAATACAACTTGCAGTTTAAGATTAACCTAGTACGGACAGACAGACAGACAGACAGTTCAATAACTATATGCCAGGGGGCATAAAAGTTATGATTAATGTTTTTTTTCCTGACAGAAATGGCAATGGCATAGGCAATGGCAAAAGCAACACCAACATGACTGTAAAAACAGTCTGAAGGACAGCTAAATCCCCTTCCGCAGTGAACATAAATTTGTACTTCTCCACCTTTTCCCAAATTAGACCTTGATGTTGTGTCATGCATATCATAAGCACATAGTCTCACAATGTTGATTATTTGTGCCAAGCTACTTATAGTTCCATAAAGTCAAAAAATTAACCTTGGGTGTAGCAACCTGGATGTTGAGCCCTGCAGATTGTGTCATGGTGGGGATCACTTGTGCCAAGTAATTTTAAAACCTTTAAATTGTCAATAAGTTATAGAGCTGATAGATGTTTTTACATTGGACCTTTGAGTGTGACACTGACCTTCAGGGTTCTGACTTGATTATTGTGCTCTGCCAATTGTGTCATAATGGTGATCATTTCTGCCAAGTTAGCATAAAAACATTGCAGCGGTTTAAATGTTATGGACAGACACAAAATGTAGACTTTCTAACATTTGACCTGTAAATGAGACCCTGACCTTGGGGGTAGCAATTCAATTATTGCTCTCTGCACATCATCTCATTATGGTGATCACTTGTGCCAAGTTATTTTTTTAAAAATTCAGCGGTTTAAAAGTTATGGAGCGGACATGAAAGTGTAAGAGACAGATGGACCAACAGACAGACTGAGACAGAGGCTATTCCTATAATCCCCTTCTGCTATGCTGAAAGGGATTAAAAAGTCAAGCAATGAAATCATGTACAAATGTTAAATATACCTCCTAATTACTGCCTGTGACAGCAGATAAATTTAGACAGTGACATTTTCATAACACCAAAATAGTAACTTTTGTATGCAATTTTGATATATACATGTATATGTTGTCACATCTGACCTTGAGGTATAACCTTGAGCTTCGACCTAGTCAAACAGTTCTTGTGTGTGAACATGCTGTCTTATGATGTTGAACATTTGTGTCAGGTTATTTGGAATTCCACCAGCTAGTGATAGAGTTCTGGTGCGGACATTCTGTTTGAGACCATTTTTTTGCATTTGACCTTAAAGTAAGACCTTGACCAAGCCACTTAGTTTTAGGTCATGCTGTCTCATTAATATGAACATTTGTGCTAAGTTATTTGAAATTCTGCGTACTAATGACAAGAGTAACGACGCAAACAAGCATAAATGGACGGTAGTAAGACCTTGACCTTTGACCTAACCACACAATTCTGCACGTGATACGCCATCTCATGCCAGGTTATTTGAAATTCCACCAGCTAGTGATAGAGTTATGGTACGAACAAGCTGTTTGTTACAATTTGTTTTGAATTTGACCTTAAAGTATGACCTTGACCAAGCTATACAGTTCTTGCGCACAACATGCCATCTCATTAATTATAAATTTACAACCTGGACAGGCATAATCCTGACGGACATACACCAAGCCGCCATTGTGACAACTATGTTGAGCTCTCCACAAGCGAGCTCGACAAAAGGTGAGCATTTGAAGCCATTGTGTACCTCTAGCAATTTTTGTCCTTTATAGTGTTAATTTATTTAGGAAGTGATGAGATGTAGCAAAGTATGGAGTTCAGATGTGCAGTAATATAATCATTAATATAATATCTCTAATATGCCTAAATGATAAATTTAATGGTACCACGGTTTCCAACAGTTTGTTCACCATGTCCACCACTGGTTTTGCTCCAGACTTCTTGCCTAAAGCAGTTTGCAAAGTCACCCATGCAGATTCTAACTCTTCAGGCCCAATACTGGAGTCAGCAGCGTGCTTCGTACTACCTGTATCTACTTGCTTTGCAATGGAAGATGTATCAGAACTTCCAGTAATGTCTGAAACTGTTGATGCTATGCAAGAGCTCTGTTCCTGTGTTGTGAAAATTATTGGATGCAGGTTTGCACCAGCAGAGTGAGCCTTATCACCATGTGATGTATCTCCAGAAATTTCAACTGGCAGGAATAATTCCTGTAAATGTATCAATCTTTCATGCAAAGTTTGTTCATTAATTATCCTAGATTAACCATTAACCTGCTGAATTTGTAAAAATGGATTTGCCTGCTATTATTTGGAAAATCTGTCTAAAGGTTTTGAGATCTCATATCAAAATCCCAAAATTGAAACAGCTAACAGTGCCTGTTAGACTGCATGGACATGCAGGTTGGCCTTGCTAAATACTAGGCAAAGACAAATGAGTGTTGAGTATGAGTTCAAGCAGGTTGCAGGAAACTATCATTAACCATGGAACTTATAAAAATATGCACAACCTAACACATTTACATGCTTAGTACAATACTGATAATAAATCTCATTTAAAAAATCCAAAGTCTAACCTTGAAAATATTCCTACTATACATACATATGTACATAATTTAAAATAAACTTTCAAATTTTCCTACAAAAGTAATCATGTTTGTATTACCTTGTCCAAATGACTTGTTGAGTCAATACCAGAATCTTCCATTCTCTCTGAAATTTTAAGTAAGTTTCTCATAATGGTACTGTTGAAAAATTCAACTTTTAAACTTTTAAATTTTTAGCTTGACTGTTTCAAAGAAGTGGAGCTATCATGATGACTGTGTTGTCATTGTCATCCAAAAATCTTTAATGTGGCCCATTTTAAAAGATAATTTAGAAATCGGATGAAATTAAAAGAAAAACAATAAATTAGCATTATTTGCCAAATATGTGCATTAGCATCAACATAACTGTATTTTCAAACAAGAGCCACCACCGGATGGGGGCAACCCTTTACTTGTATTACTTTTTCTAAATGGTTTTTAACAATCTATAACAAGGGCAACATTGTCGCAAAATATGCCCATCACAAAAGCTTTTGACAGAGATTCAGCATTATAGACAAGAGCCGGTTGAACCGGGTGATGCTCCCCAAATAGGTTTTGGACACAGGAAGGTATATCTCTTGTTGTGTCAGAGTTATGTCACAGACAAAGTTCAAAGTGTAAAATCAATCCAAATATTGAGCACGAAACATTGTCTCAATATGGTGATCAGTTTTGTGAAATAGTTGTAAAATCCGACTTCAAATAACGAAGTTAAGCGCCTGATATTATTTTGCTGCAAGGTCATGCTGTGACCTTGACCTTCAAGGTAGTGACCTAAATGTTGCTTGGACATGTAGATTCAATACGGTGATCATCTCTGTGAAATAGTTGTTAAATCCCACTTCCAGTAACAAAGTTATGGGCCGGACACGATTTTTCTGCAAGGTCATACCGGTACCTTGACCTTCAAGATAGCGACCCAAATGTTGCGCGCGACACAATGTCTCATTGTGGTGATCATTTTTGTGAAATAGTTGTAAAATCCGACTTAAAATAATGAAGTTATGTGCCGATCACAATTTTGCTGCAAGGTCATGCTGTGACCTTGACCTTCAAGGTAGTGAGCCAAATGTTGCCCACGACACGCCATTTAAATATGGTGATCATTTCTGTGAAATAGTTTAAAAATCTCACTTAAAATAATGAAGTTATGGGCCAGACACGATTTTGCTGCAAGGTCATGCTGTGACCTTGACCTTCAAGGTAGCGGCTTAAATGTTGTGCATGACACATCATCTTAAATATGGTGATCATTTCTGTGAAATAGTTTAAAAATCTCACTTCAAATAGCAAAGTTATGGGCCGGACATGATTTTGCTGCAAGGTCATGCTGTGAACTTGACCTTCAAGGAAGCGAGCGACACACATGTTGCGCGCGACACATCATCTCAATATGGTGATTATTTCTGTGGAATATTTTTTAAATCCGACTTCAAATAACAAAGTTATGGACCGGACACGATTTTACTGCAAAGTCATGCTGTGACCTTGACCTTCAAGGTAGCGACCCAAATGTTGCGCAGGACATGTCGTCTCAATATGGTGATCATTTCTGTGAAATATTTTTAAAATCTAACTTCAAATATCAAAGTTATGGACCGGACACGATTTTGCTGCAAGGTCATGCTGTGACCTTGACCTTCAAGGTAGCGATCCAAATGTTGCGTGCGACACGTCGTCACAACATGGCGATCATTTCTGTGAAATAGTTGTAAAATCCGACTTCAAATAATGAAGTTATGGACCGGACAAGAATTTGGGACCTACGTACGGACGTACTGACGGACGGACGGACGGAAAACCTGACGACTATATGCTCCCCCGATATTTTTCGGGGAGCATAATAAGCATATACGAAATATGCTCTGGGCAATATCTAGTGACCTTGACCTTGCAAATATTAACCTAAATTACATGTATCACACTAAGTAGTCATGATAGTTGTCATTTGTGTTATAATCCATCAATAAATGATGACTAAATGGTCCCCGTTCACAATCTTTGACCTCTATATATGACCTTGACTTTGGTAGCAGGGACCTTGATTATGTGCACAATGAACCTCACAATTTGTGCCAAATTACATTAAAATTTCCTGATGAATGTAGAGGTTCAGCTCTGAACAAGCATTTTTCAATGACCTCTAAGTGTGACCTTTACCTTTAACAAAGAGACCTGGTTCATGCATGTGACACTGCTTCTCATAGTGGTGAACAATTCTATGAAGTTTCATTGGAATCCCACCATGCTTGGAGAAGATAATTATGCTCTGGACAAAATTTCTATTTTGTCATCTTTAGTGACCTTGACCTTGCCTTAACCTAAATTACATGTTTCACACCATTAGTTATGATATAGAGGATATTTGTTTAGTTCAGTGTAAGATCGGAATATATTTCACCGAGTGAGCACCAAAAGGTATATTTCACGAGTGGCGCAGCTAGAGTCAAATATTAACTTTTGGTGTTCACAAGGTGAAATATATTTCGATCTTACACTAAACTAAACAAATTTTCTTTTTATTATATGCAAAGAAACATTTAAAAAGACATTAAACCTAATACTGAATGAAAAGCGCGCCAAATAATAATACAACGTGACGTCATTTACGACGTCACATCTTTAAGTTGGTACTCAGTACTGTGCACGCAGGTATTTCACTGAAACAACATAAGGGGCTTAAAGTCAAAACAGTGAAATTATCAAAGTAGTAATTTCATTGTTCAAACAGTGAAATTACCAGTTTTATATCACTGATATATTTCTATAAACCACCGAAAAACATTAAATTAATGGATGTATGGAAGTGTTCAATAATGGAACTAGAAATGTGTCCATAGGACATGGGTGCCCCCACACTCCACTGTTTTGTCAATCTTATGACTCTAGGTCAGTTGAAAGAGTTGAAAAATTAAGTCTGTAAAATAACAAAGGGCAATAACTCAAAAATTATGAATGGTAGTTGTCATTCTTGTGCACTGCACTTCTCCTCAATGAGATCTATCCACCACAAGTTGATACCTCTAACACTTTTTGAGATAAGCTCCGGACAAAAAGTAAATGAGTAAAGGGAAATAACTGAAAAATTAAGCAGGGTAGAGTTATTATTCTTGTGCACTGCACTCCTCCTCAATATGATCAAAATGTCGGACAGAAGGACAGATGGATGGACGGACAAAAGGAAGGTATGACAGACGTCGACTATTTCTATATACACCCCCTCCTTTCGGCAGGGGATAATAAAAGATCAGAGTAGGAATCTATAAATGCAGTTGAGTGTAGTGAATTTGGTGGTGAAAGTCATATTTCACATGGCCTAAATTTCATGACTGTACATCAAAGGACTGTAGCTATCTCCAATTCATAAAACATTTGTTTTAGTTTCTGTTTTTAATATGTGTACATAATGAAAATCAATGCCCCCGGGCAGGGCCAATTTTGCCACCAGGGGCAAAATTTGAACAACTTTGGTATAGGACATATAGATATTATCTTATAGCAAACATCAAAGCTCTGAGCCTTGTACCTTCAGACAAGAAGATCTTTTATTTTTTTACTATAATTATTATGTACATAGAGAAAATCAATGATCCCTGGGGCGGGGCCAACTTTGATCCCAGGGCTATAACAATCTTGGTAGAAGTTCACTACAAAAAGGGTTATGCCAAATATCTAACCTCTGGCATTTGTCAATTCAGAGAAGATTTTTTAAAGTTTTTATCCTATACATATAAGGAAAACTATAGCCTCTGGGGCAGGGCAATTTTAACACTAGGGGCATAATCTTAACAACTTTGGTAGAGGACCCATAAATGATATTTTATACCAAATATCAAAGCTCTAATCCTTGTACCTTCAGAAAAGAAGATTTTCTAATTTTTTACCATATGTACATATAGTGAAAATCATGACCCCTGGGCGGGGCCAATTTTGACCCCAGGGTTAAAATTTGAACAATCTTGCTAGAGGTTCTCTACACAATGTTTCATGCAAAATATCTAACCTCTAGCATTTGTCTATTTAGGAAGATGATGTTTTAAGTTTATTATATATATATAAAAATATATATATATATATATATATATATAAGCAACACCTATGACCCCAGACGGGGCTTATTTTGATACTGGAGGCAAAATTTGAACAACAAATTAGAGGTTACTAAGCCAGTGCATTGCTAAGTTATTCTAATTACAAAGTTAAGTATTCTACATGCTTCAAATGTGAATATGTCAAAATCAATACACTGTGGAAAGACATTCTTAAGCATCTGAGCAGACAAGCTTATTATAGTAAAAATCCATGTGACATTGACCTTTGACACGGTCACCTAAAAATCAATAGGGGTCATCTACTAAAACAACCTAAATACCAAATATGAAGACTGTTGACCAAAGCATTCTTAAGCAATTGAGCGGACAAGCTTTTTTAAATCAAGGCCCCTGTGACCTTGACCTTTGACCCAGTGACCTCAAAATCAATAGGGATCATCTACTAATCATGACCAATCTAAATACCAAATATGAAGACTGGGTCAAAGGAATCTTAAAGGAATAAGAATGGATGGATTGATGTCTATCTAATATAAATATTCATCATTTAAAAAGAGGAACCATGACAGTTTTCCTATTGACATCAACCCTGTAAGAGAGAAATTCGTGTTTAAAGACACTATTTTTTACTTGAGATATAAGTTCATGGGCGCCGCCATTTTGGCTTTCTGTCATTCTCGCGAGACAGACGAGACCGAGATTGTGACGTGTTATACCCACTTCCGGTATAGGTGTACATGCTGGTACAACTGAAATATATCTTGATGAAGAACTTATTAATTTTATTGCGTACATTATATATTATTTATGAAAACATCATATGGAACTGAATTGCTTTAATTAATTAATTGAAGACGCCGCGACATTAATTATCATTTGTTCGATATTCAAGCTTGCTGACGATCCTACCACATGTTTTAAGCAATGATCTAGACTGCTTAATTTTCAAAGATAAACCATAAATTTACTTTTACGCGATTTTCCGCCATTGACGCCAAAAATGAGAAAGGCGCAGGAAAATTGGCAGCCAGACTTATATCGTATGAAAACAAAACTGTCCGTAAAGTTATTTAGGCACCCAGTCAAAACTGGTACCAACAGCAGCAGGTTGCCCATTCCCCTATAATTACGCATATTCTCGGGTTTATCCAGTTCCCTAAAGTTTTTTTCCACGTTATCTACTTACCAAATTCCTTTTATGGTACGCATTTATACTACCGTAAATTTAATCCAATAAAACAAAAAATCATAAATCTACTTAATATTTAAAATTATTATTGGTAACTGAAAAAAAATGTGTTGCTATTTTTTGACGTGCTGTAATTTACTACAGTATAATTTGACAGGTGTGGAACGGAGTTCCCCCTAAGGTCATTCAGTTCACTGATGAAGCATAAAGAAATAGATGTCTATTTCGTCATTAGAATATTTGACAAGGGTGATTAACCAATCAGGGCAACATTGTGCATGATCAAAAGGTCTGTCGGCACAGAAGCATACAAGGAGCAATAAAAATCGTCAGTACACAGTGTGACATTAGCATTTGGTGCAAATTAGGAACAATTAAAATGGACAATGCGCAGTATTAGACATAAGTAATAAGAACCAGCAATTGTGTGAATAAATTATGCAAATTAGATTTTTGAGCAGCCAATAAAAATGATTTGCCTGCAGTTAATATTAGGCTACGATTACGATGCGCAGCATCATACGTTAACAGACATGTTAACAATTTACTTTTCAAAAGAGTTGCTTATATTTTTGAAATGTGTACATCAATTATAACATATGTTCACACCTTTAAATTTGAAAGTCAGAATCAAACTGCAAAAAATTAATTATATGTACTATTAAGAACACGTTTTAGTTGAATTTTTATAATGGAAGTGGCTAGCGTACGGGCCCGTACGGCTAGCCAAAATTTTTATCCGTACGCTAGTCACGTACAACTAGCAAGGACACGCTGTATTGGAAGTCGAAAATGCATATGTTATTTTATGACTTTAAGCCAGGATTTTAACCAAGAAACAGAATTAATTGTCTTTTGATGTTAACTTTTTAGAGATTAATCGCCTTGATCGCTATATATATCGATCTTTGTCATCGCAAGATTTCGAGAAAAAATAGCCTTTGCTTGCAATTACACCAATTGAAATGGTTTACAAATTTTTGATAATAATCCTTTTTTGTTTCATTATGTTTAATTTGCGACACCTTTTATATGAAAAAAAAACCAACAAACACTGAAAATGATTGTTGTTAGGCTCTTGATAATTGCGACAATTACCGACGGTACTGTATCAAGGAAAGTTTGCATGTTCCCTGAAAGGCATTCTAAAATTCTATTGTCAGTCCCTGGATAGGTTTTAATTAAGGCTGATTAATTGATTGACTGTGCTTTTATGTTCGATATCTATCTACTGTTTTGAAAATTATATAATTATTTTTGCATTTCACCGGTTTTTTTTTTCATTCAATGTTCTTTTTATTTATTTATTCCACTCCGATCATTTTTTATTCGATCCATGTGCTTAAAATTAACAAAAATGATTTAATAATTCATACAAATAAAACAACAAATGATAAGCATGAAAATCAACAATTTTATAACGTTCGACTTCCATATAATTTTGAAAATTGCCGTACGGCTAGACAATACAGTGCGTCCTGGCTAGTCGTTCGTGACTCACGTACGGCTAGAACTTTTGGCTAGCCGTACGTTTCTTTATCTTTTATTATTTTTTATTTTTTTTTTTATATTGTTACGTATTTTGAACCATAAAAAATCTCCTCTACACCTCCTGTGAAAATTAAATTGTCTGATCAATACTTTATTATATTAAAGGAATAGGAATGGATGGATTGATGTCTGTCTAATATAAATATTCATCATTAAAAAAGAGGAACCATGACAGTTTTCCTATTGACATCAACCCTATAAGAGAGAAATTCGTGTTTTAAGACACTATTTTTTACTTGAGAAATAAGTTCATGGGCGCCGCCATTTTGGCGTAATGTCATTCTCGCGAGACAGACGAGACCGAGATTGTGACGTGTAATACCCATTTCCGGTATAGGTGTATACGCTGGTACAACTGAAATATATCTTGATGAAGAACTTATTAATTTTATTGCGTACATTATATATTATTTATGAAAACATCATATGGAACTGAATTGCTTTAATAAATTAATTGAAGACGCCGCGACATTAATTATTATTTCTCCGATATTCAAGCTTGCTGATGATCCCACCACATGATTTAAGCAATGACTGCTTAATTTTCAAAGATAAACCATAAATTTAATTTGGGTACTATGAGAAACTTCTTCAAATTGACGATATATCCTTTTATTTTGTACTTAATTTTCGCTAGACAAGCTGTCCAAATAGGGTACATCGTCGGTCGTGTATCTTTTTTTACCAACTAAATCCAATATATATCTACTTACCAAATTCCTTTCCCCGACAGATACGCATTTCTACTACCGTAAATTTAATCCAATAAAACAAAAAAAACAAAACATAAATCTACTTAATATTTAAAATGATTATTGGTAACTGAAAAAAATGTGTTGCTATTTTATGACGTGCTGTAATTTACTACAGTATAATTTGACAGGTGTGGAACCTAATTCCCCCTAATTAAGGTCATTCAGTTCACTGATGAAGCGTAAAAAAATAGATGTCTATTTCGTCATTAGAATATTTGACAAGGGTGATTAACCAATCAGGGCAACATTGTGCATGATCAAAAGGTCTGTCGGCACAGAGGCATACAAGGAGCAATAAAAATCGTCAGTACACAGTGTGACAGGAGCATTTGGTGCAAATTAGGAACAATTAAAATGAACAATGCGCAGTTTTAGACATAAGAAGTAAGAACCAGCAATTGTGTGAATAAATTATGCAAATAAGACTTTTGAGCAGCCAATAAAAATGATTTGCCTGCAGTTAATATTAGGCTACGATTACGATGCGCAGCATCATACGTTGACAGACACGTGAATAATTTACATTTCAAAAGAGTTGCTTATATTTTTGAAATGTGTACATCAATTATAACATATGTTCACACCTTTAAATTTGAAAGTCAGAATCAAACTGCAAAAATTTATTTATGTTCTATTAAGAACATGTTTTAGTAGGATTTTTATAATGGAAGTGGCTAGCGTACGGGCCCGTACGGCTAGCCAAAAGTTTTAGCCGTACGTGAGTCACGTACGACTAGCAAGGACACGCTGTATTGGCTAGCCATACGGCACTTTTCAAAATTTTATGGAAGTCGAAAATGCATATGTTATTTTATGACTTTAAGCGAGGATTTTAACCAAGAAACAGCATTAATTGTCTTTGGATGTTAACTTTTTAGAGATTAATCGCCTTGATCGCTATATATATATCGATCTTTGTCAACGCAAGATGTCGAGAAAAAAAATAGCCTTTGCTTGCATTTACACCAATTGAATGGTTTACAAAATTTTGATAATAATCCTTTTTTGTTTCATTAAGTTTAATTTTCGACACCTTTTATATGAAAAAAAAACAACAAACACTGAAAATGATTGTTGTTAGGCTCTTGATAATTGCGACAATTACCGACGGTACTGTATAGAAGTTTGTCCATCAAGGAAAGTTTGCATGTTCCGTGAAAGGCATTCTAAAATTCTATTGTCAGTCCCTGGATAGGTTTTAATTAAGGCTGATTAATTGATTGACTGTGCTTTTATGTCCGATATTTATCTACTGTTTTGAAAATTATATAATTATTTTTGCATTTCACCGTTTTTTTTTTTCATTCAATGTTCTTTTTATTTATTTATTCCACTCCGATCATTTTTTATTCGATCCATGTGCTTAAAATTAACAAAAATGATTTAATAATTCATACAAATAAAACAACAAATGATAAGCATGAAAATCAACAATTTTATAACGTTCGACTTCCATATAATTTTGAAAAGTGCCGTACGGCTAGACAATACGTAGCGTGCGTCCTGGCTAGTCGTTCGTGACTCACGTACGGCTAGAACTTTTGGCTGGCCGTACGTTTCCTTATTTTTTATTTATTTTTTTGATATGGTTACGTATTTTGAACCATAAAAAATCTCCTCTACACCTCCTGTGAAAATTAAATTGTCTGGTCATTAATATTTCCTTACGATTCAACTAGATTTATCATGAATCTAAAGATGTGGGGAAATGACATCACGCGCACCTGTTTTTATACGGCCAATACACAAACATGGCCGCGCTTACTGATTTGTAGAAATCGGTGATTTAGCGATTTAAATTTTGTTATCATTCGTTTAATATTATTATTTGGCGGCAGAAAATTTGCAGACTTATTATTTATAGTATTCTTTTTCTGAAATCAAGTTTTTATTCTAACCTTGTCTTTCCCTTTAATATTTCCTTACGATTCAACTAGATTTATCATGAATCTAAAAGATGTGGGGAAATGACATCACACGCACCTGTTTTTATACGGCCAATACACAAACATGGCCGCGCTTACCGATTTGTAGAAATCGGTGATTTAGCGATTTAAATTTTGTTATCATTCGTTTAATATTATTATTTAGCGGCAGAAAATTTGCAGCCTTATTATTTATAGTATTCTTTTTCTGAAATCATGTTTTTATTCTAACCTTGTCTTTCCCTTTAAGTTATTGGGCCGACAAGTTTTTTTAAGTCAAGGCCCCTGTGACATTTACCTTTGATCCGATGACCTCATAATCAATAGGTATCATCTACTAATCATGATCAATCTAAATACCAAATATGAGGACTGTTGGTCAAAGGAATCTTAAGTTATTGGGCGGACAGGATTTTTTTAGTCAAGGCCCCTGTGACCTTGACCTTTGACCCAGTAACCTCAAAATAAATACTAATCATGACCAATCTAAATACCAAATATAAATTTGTGGGTCAAAGGAATCTTAAGTTATTGGGCCGACAAGCTTTTTTAAGTCAAGGTCCCTATGATCTTGACCTTTAACCCTGTGACCTTAAAATCAATAGGGATCATCTACTAATCATGACCAATCCAAATACCAAATATGAAGACTGTAGGTCAAATGAATCTTAAGTTATTCGGCAGACCAGGAAAAACCAACAGACGGCCAGACAAGAGACAGCTGGACAGATGGAAGGACAAGCTGATACCAGTATACCCCCCCCCCCCCCCCCCCTATATACAACATAATTCAACAAAGCATCTTCATACTACAATCTGGCTTCACTGTAACTATGTAATGCCCTGCTACTGTAGTGATCAGGAGACTTAAATGATGCAGATATACATGTACATATGTCTTCTCCATAGTAAGAGGTTTTAAACCCACTTGAAACAATTATAATGCATGCTGTTGTGTTTTCCTGAAAACTATCACAAATTTTATTTTAAGTATTTGCAAAAACTCCATTAAGAATTAAATAACTTAATGTTTTTATCTAATTTAATTAAAAAAGCATCAAATTATATTTTGACATGTATGCATGTAGCTGTTGGGCATATGCATTTAGGAAAAGCAGATATGAGCCGTGTCATGACAAAATCCACATAGTACGTTTGCAACCAGCTTGGATCCCGACCAACCTGAACATCCGCGCAGTCTGATCAGGATCCATGCTGTTTGCTTACAAACCCTATTACAAGTACAGAAACTGATAGCGAACAGCATGGATCCTGATCAGACTGCTCGGATGTTCAGGATCCAAGCTGGTTGCAAACCCACTATGTTGATTTTGTCATGGTGCAGCTCAAACGAAGGTCTAATCCCCTTTCAAAAAGTGCTTCACAGGCAAAGCAACTAATTTATATAACGGTTTACCTAATCTTTTATCAAACCCAAAGTTGCCCAGGAAATGCAGTAAGGTGAGGTTATTCTGACCCCCTTCTTGAGTATAGACTTCCTTTCTTAACTCTTTGTGAACTTTGCCATCAGGATACATTAATGCATATACACGTTTTAAAATTGTAGGATTGCCCCGTGGTAGGTGGACTGAGGAAACGATACGCCACTGGTATGTGTCTTCTTTCCAGTTGTCACCCATCTGACCATTGGTTGGTTTAAACACATAAATGTCACCATCTACAACAATAAGAATATGGCTGTATAGTCCTATTCAGGATTTAGAAATCAAACTACAAATCATTCTATTGTTCTAATACCAAAAGAAATTACAATATTTAACAAGAGGGCCATGATGGCCCAAAGTCACTCACCTGTATATAGGCCCCCGGAGCGGGGCCAGTTTAAACCCCACGGCTTTTATTTGAACAAACTTGGTTGACATCCATTAGAAGATGTTTCATGCTAAACATCTAAGGTCTAGCTTATTGGGTTTTTTAAAAGAAGATTTTTTATGTTTGTATCTTATATACGAGGGGTTATCCAAAAATTCGTGGACTTTTTAAATATCTCTTAAACGCCAACGTGTATTGTAATGAAAATTTATCAGCATACATTTTAGAATATTATCACGACATTTTGAAAGGAACAGTTAATTGTGTCAATAAATAATGATTTTATATTGCTTTTAGATAAGCACATACACGGCACCCGGCGCACGGTAGAAAAGCGCAGTAAGTCATCGGATATTTCTTGCTAAAAAAACAAGATATGTTTGTAAAACATGTATGCCCCCTATCAGCAGCCAATTAGTCATGTGATAAGGTTATTATGCATGATTTCTGACCCAGTGATCAAACAATTAAAAAGGATTATCAAGTATCTACTGGTCATGACCTTAACCTTTGACCCCTTGACCCAAAACTCAATAGGGGTCATCTACTGGTCACGACCAATCATCATACAAAGTTTGAAGTTCCTAGGCCTAAGCGTTTTTAGTTAATTGATCAGAAACCGTTTTTACCTTCAAGGTCAATGTGACCTTGACGTTTGCCCACTTGACCCCAAAATCAATAGGTCATCTGCTGGTCATGACCAATCACCATACCAAGTTTGAAGTTCCTAGGCCTAAGGGTTCTTTAGTTATTGATCGGAAACCGTTTTAACATACAAGGTCAATGTGACCTTGACCTTTGACCCCAAAATCAATGAGGGGCATCAGCTGCTCATGACCAATCACCATGCCAAGTTTGAAGTTCCTAGGCCGAAGCGTTCTTTAGTTATTGATCAGAAACCGTTTTACTTACAATGTCAATGTGACCTTGACCTTTGACCCCTTGATCGGGTAATCTGCTGGTCATGACAAATCACCATGCCAAGTTTGAAGTTCCTAGGCCTAAGCGTTCTTAAGTTATTGATCAGAAAACCGTTTTTACTTACAAGGTCAATGTGACCTTGACCTTTGACCCCTTGACCCAAAACTCAATAGGGGTCATCTGCTGGTCACGACTAATCATCATACAAAGTTTGAAGTTCCTAGGCCTAAGTTTTTAGTTAATTGATCGGAAACCGTTTTTACCTACAAGGTCAATGTGACCTTGACCTTTGACCCCTTGACCCAAAATCAAAAGGTCATCTGCTGGTCATGAACAATCATCATACCTAGTTTGAAGTTCCTAGACCTAAGCTTTCTTAAGTTATCTTTACCTACAAGGTCATTGTGACCTGGACCTTTGACCCCTTGACCCCAAAATCAATAGAGGTCATCTGCTGGTCATGACCAATCACCATACCAAGTTTGAAGTTCTAGGCCTAAGGGTTCTTTAGTTATTGATCGGAAACCGTTTTTACCTATGAGGTCAATGTGACCTTGACCTTTGACCCCTTGAACCCAAAATCAATAGGGGTCATCTACTGATCATGACCAATCATCATATCAAGTTTGAAGTCCCTAGGCCTAAGGGTTCTTTTGTTATTGATCGGAAACCGTTTTTACCCAAGAGGTCAATGTGACCTTGACCTTTGACCCCTTAACCCCAAAATCAATAGGGTCATCTGCTGGTCATAACCAATCACCATACCAAGTTTGAAGTTCCTAGGCCTAAAAGTTCTTTAGTTATTGATCGGAAACCGTTTTTGCTTACAAGGTCAATGTGACCTTGACCTTTGACCCCTTGACCCCAAAATCAATAGGGGTCATCTACTGATCATGACCAATCACCATACCAAGTTTGAAGTTCCTAGGCCTTAAAGTTCTTTAGTTATTGATTGGAAACCATTTTTCCTTACAAGGTCAATGTGACCTTGACCTTTGACCCCTTGACCCCAAAATCAATAGGGGTCATCTACTGATCATAACCAATCACCATACCAAGTTTGAAGTTCCTAGGCCTTAAGGTTCTTTAGTTATTGATCGGAAACTGTTTTTCCTTACAAGGTCAATGTGACCTTGACCTTTGACCCCTTGACCCCAAAATCAATAGGGGTCATCTACTGATCATGAACAATCACCATACCAAGTTTGAAGTTCCTAGGCCTTAAGGTTCTTTAGTTATTGATCGGAAACCGTTTTTGCCTACAAGGTCAATGTGACCTTGACCTTTGACCCCTTGACCCCAAAATCAATAGGGGTCATCTACTGGACATGACCAATCACCATACCAAGTTTGAAGTTCCTAGGCCTAAGGGTTCTTTAGTTATCACTCGGAAACCATTTGGTCTACGGACCGACGGACCGACGGACCGACGGACCGACAAGTGCAAAGCAATATACCCCCTTTTCTTCGAAATGGGGGCATAATAAAAAATCTACGTAGAAAACCCGCTGAACATCGCATGTTTCTTCTATGATGTCATTTAAGTAATTCTTTAAAATAATGAACGTCATTTCCGTTTATTTTTGTTGATATCACTAGAAACGCCAGACTCCTTTATTGTTAAAAATTTGAAAATGACGGACACACGGTAATTAGAAAATCGCACGATTGTAAATAATCATAAATTTTTGTTGTAATTTGGAAATGACACCTACAAAAACATTTAATAAAAATCGGCAGACGAACAGAGAAAAGAAAATTTCACGATCATTAGTGTTAAAGTGGCATAAAACATTTAGTGATGGACATTACCTTGAGAAGCAGTAAGCGTCATTGACTGCGTAACGTTGAAGCACAAGTTGTATGTTAATGTTATGACGTTGACGTCAATAACATTTTGGAGTGCGCCGCTGTCGCCGACATGTGTTTATGTAAAATTTGATATTGTTGTAATAAAAGTAGCTACTCACATGAATTTTTCTGTGTTTATTTGTTATTAATTCTTCTAAGCAGGGTAGGAATTTCAAATTCATATCTCAAATATATTTTACGCAACAAAAAATGTCCACGAATTTTTGGATAACCCCTCGTATATGTATGTATATATATATATATGTATGTATGTATGTATATTATATATATATATGAAAGAAAGAAAGTCATGAGCGTGAAATTATACATAGAAAAATCGCACGAAAAATCGGCACACCGCAGCCGGGACTCGAACCACGGGTCTCTGGATTGCCGGTCCAGTATGCTAACCACTACACCACAGCGGCCGTTGCTTTTTCTTCGTGCTAATTGGCCTTATATATTTAAGTTATTTTTAACTTTATTGTGACGTCATCACTTTTATTACCATAGCGGCGAGCTATTTATAGCTTCTTTTACCGCAGTTGGCTGCAATCCAGAGACCCGTGGTTCGAGTCCCGGCTGCGGCGTGCCGATTTTTCGTGCGATTTTTCTATATATATATAAGATAGCTCTTTGCATTCTTTAAAAGAATTTTTTTTTAAGTTTTTACTATATGCATTTAGGGAAAATCAATGACCCCCTGGGACGGGGCCAATTTTTACCCCAGGGCTTTTATTTGAACAAACTTGGTAAACACCCATTAGAAGATGTTTCATGCTAAATATCTTAGCTCTTGCTCTTTGGGTTCTTTAAAAGAAGATTTTTTAAGTTTTTACTATATACATATAGGGAAAATCAATGACCCCCAGGGCGGGGCCGATTATAATTCTAGGAACAAAATTTGAACAACTTTGGTTTTGGACCTATAGATGATACCATAGACCAAATATCAAAGCTCTAGGCCATTTACTTTCAGACAAGAAGATTTTTCAAGTTTTCACTATATGTATAAAATGAAAATCAATGCCCCCCCCCCCCCCCAAAGGGCGGGCCAATTTTGACCCGAGGGCCATTATTTGAACAATCTTGGTAGAGGTCTACCACACAATGTTTCATGCCAAATATCTTACCTGTTGCCTTTGCCAATTCATAGAAGAAGATTTTTTTATGTTTTACTATATACATATTAGAAAAACCTATGACCACCCGGGGCGGGGCCAATTTTGACACTAGGGACAAAATTTGTGCAAATTTGGTATTGGACCTTCAGATGATACCATAGGCCAAATATCAAAGCTCTAGGCCATTTACTTTCAGACCAGAAGATTTTTCAAGTTTTCACTATATGTATGCAGGGTTGTCATTAAGAGGCGGCAGGAGGCCAAAATGCCTGTCTCAAATGCATTATGGGCCGCCTCAAAATTAAGAAAACACTCTTTGTTATGCATGATAAAGACAGAAATGACCGCCTCAATTTCAAAACAAACCTTCTGCAAAAAATGTTAATGACAACCCTGTGTATGTAATGACAAGAGCGATCAGTAATCACATGTGTCGCCTCATAATGGCCAATTTCATGTTGGGACAAATTTTGTGACAGACGGACAGACAGACGAACAGTGCACAACTAGACTTGGTACTGATCAATCATGTAAAGTTTGGATAAAATTGCACCAGTAGCTTATGAGGAGTAGTCCGGACAAGCTTTTGCGTATCTGGCAACACACAGAAAAAAACACCTTTTTATCAAAGGGCCATAACTCAGCCAAAAATCATTCAACCGGAAAACCCTTGCAATATGCGCAAGGACTTGAGCTACAGATCAATCCTGTAAAGTTTCATTGAAATTGCATAAGTGGTATAAGAGAACTAGTCCGGACAAACTTTAAAAATAAACATTATTAAAAGGGCCATAACTCTGACAAAAAATCATTGAACCGGAAAATGCTGACAATATGCACAACTAGACTTGGTACTGATCATTCTTGTAAAGTTTTGGATGAAATTGCACCAGTAGTTTATGAGGAGTAGTCCGGACAAGCTTTTGTGTATCTGGCAACACACAGAAAAAACACCTTTTTATCAAGGGCCATAACTCGGCCAAAAATCATTCAACCGGAAAACCCTTGCAATATGCGCAAGGACTTGAGCTACAGATCAATCCTGTAAAGTTTCATTGAAATTGCATTAGTGGTATAAGAGAAGTAGTCCGGACAAACTTTAAAATTAAAAATTATTAAAGGGCCATAACTCTGACAAAAATCATTGAACCGGAAAATGCTGACAATATGCACAACTAGACTTGATACTGATCATTCCTGTAAAGTTTGGATGAAATTGCACCAGTAGTTTATGAGGGGTAGTCCGGACAAGTTTTGTGACGGACGGACGGACAGACAGACAGACAGACAGACAGACGGACAGACAGACAGACAGACAGACAGACGGACAGACAGACGACGGAGAAGTGATCCCTATATGTCGCCACTACTCCGTAGAGGCGACACAAAAATCAATGACCCCCCCGGGGCGGGGCAAATTTTGACCCTAGGGCCATTATTTGAACAATCTTGATAGAGGTCTACTACACAATGTTTTATGCCAAATATCTAATCTGTAGCCTTTGCCAAATCAGAGAAGATTTTTTAGATTTTACTATATACATATAAGAAAAAACCTATGACCCCCCGGGGCGGGGCCAATTTTGACACTAGGGACAAAATTTGAACAATTTTGGTAGAGGACCCATAGATGATACCATATACCAAAAATCAAAGCTCTAGGCCATTTACTTTCAGACCAGAAGATTTTTCAATTTTTCACTATATGTATGTAATGAAAATCAATGACCCCCCAGGGCGGGGCCAATTTTGACCCTAGGGGCCATTATTTGAACAATCTTGATAGAGGTCTACTACACAATGTTTCATGCCAAATATCTAATCTGTAGCCTTTGCCAAATCAGAGAAGAAGATTTTTTTAGATTTACCTTTAGACATATAAGGAAAAACCTATGACCCCCCGAGGCGGGGCATATTTTGACACTAGGGACAAAATTTGAACAACTTTGGTAGAGGACCCATAGATGATACCATATACCAAAAATCAAAGCTCTGGCCCATGTACTTTCAGACAAGAAGATTTTTTAATTTTGTGTTTTTTGAAATCCTTTTCTGGCCCTGTGACCTACATATGCAACAGACCGGAACCATTTGAACAACTTTGAAAGGGGACCACCCAAGGATCATTTCTGTAAAGTTTGGTTGATGTGCAGTCATTGGTTTCAGAGGAGATGTTGTTTATGTTAAAAGTTGACGACGCACGAAGACGGACACAGGGCCATCACAATAGCTCACCCTGAGCATTGCTCAGGTGAGCTAAAAACATTTTAAAACGAGAAATGTGTCATCATGCCACGGATGCCCCCGCATGCAGCCAAAATTTCAGATGGTGCATTAACTAATTTTTTCATTTTAAGTTCAAAGCCCTTAAAACTTTTCAATGTTAACACAAACCATTGGTAGACACCCACTAGACGATGTTTCAAGCTTAATATCTCAGCTCTAGCTCTTTCAGTTTTTTAAAAGAAGATTTTTTAAGCAGGGTTCATACAGATCTCCAATGCCAAAATTCAAGGACTTTTTAAGCACTATTTAAGCATGTTTTCCCATTTTTCAAGCACATTTGTTGCACATATTATATACCAACACAATTTTCAATCGAAGATGGGTAGTTAATTTGCCATTTTTTGTTGAATACACATTTTCTGACCACAATTTTAAGGAATTTATAGAAGAACAAGAAAGGGTCATCAAATACAGATTAGTTTAAAACAACTGCAATTTGCCCACTTACTGTTACCTTGAGTAAACATTTTATTGACTTTGATACTAAATTGGATCATTTTCTTTTCACTTTGTTAATTTTTATCTAAACTATGTTATTCTGTGTTACAAATTTTCAAGCATATTTAAGCACTTTTTAAGCACTTTTCAAGAGAGTAATCAGATTCAAGGACTTTTAAGCACTTTTTTTCATTTTTAAGCACTTTTTAAGAAAGGGACCCAAATTTAAGCACTTTTTAAGACTGTACGAACCCTGTTAAGTTTTTCGTTAGGTTGCCATGACAACGAGAGTTCTGCATGGAATTAAATTCTCTGAACAGTAACAACTGTTGACTACCAAAGGAACATTCCGGTGAAGTTGGCTTAGTGGTTCATGAGGAGATGTCGTTTAAAGCAAAAGTTTATGGATGGACAGACAAACAGATGGACACCAGATGAAAAGCAATCACAAAAGCTCACCATGTCACTTTGTGACAGGTTAGCTAATAAACTAGAGCTATCACTCAATGTGATTTATGCCCCTGCTTCAGAAATGAGGAAGTTACTTGTAACAGAATACAGTTGAGACTGTCATATGTGACTTTCAAAGGGACCTGCAGAAAAAAGTCACATAATTATGACAGGGAGTCCCTTAATACAGTCTCATAGAAAATTAAAATTAAAATACAATCTATCTGTCTATATACCATTGTGCTTAACATGTATATAAATGTGAATTGCAAATAAACATAGGTACTTTAAATATTTGATGTAAATAAGACAAGAATCCCTGTAAAGCAAATATAATCATGTGTATATCATATAAATTTAATTTTAGTTTTTGTATTAGATTTATATTGAATCATTATGGTACAAAATAAACTTGTTTTTGATGCATTCAAATCCATAAAATAAATATCATACTTTTGAAAACATATCCATATCTAAAGATTTTTATTCATATGCTGTGGTGGCATATAGCGATTCACCTGTGTATGTGTTTGTATGTGTTATATAGATTATATAGTGAACTTAAAATTGTTTACACCTGCCCGTCCGCCCATCAGTCGATAAACCTCGATTTAATAACCAGTTTTTTTCCTTCAGAAAACCTGGTTAAAAATGGAATTTCCACAAAGTGACCCGAAACTCAACAAAGAGTCACAGAGACTTGCTTTCAAAATACCATTTCCAAATTAAAAATTGAATACTTGCTATATTGGTGCTAGAGATATGGACCTTGTCACATAAGATGTGGTTAATGTTAAGGAACATATATTTGAAGTATTAAGTTGATCCCTTAAGAAATAAAGAAGTAACAGTAAAAAATTATATTTTTTATGGAAAATTCTAAGTTCAAGGGGAAATAAATCTAAAAATATTGGTGCTAGAGTTATGAACCTTGTCACATAAGATGTGGTTGATGATAAGGAACATATACATGTATTTGAAGTTTGATGTTGATAACTTAAGAAATGAAAAAGTTATAGTGATAAATATTTTACTGCATCAAAACTTTAATCAGAAATCTTGATGCAGAAGCAGACGCCGGGGCGAGTTGGACAGCTTTCCATATACTTCGTATAGTCAAGCTATAAATGCTATGCCACCGCATAAATACAACAGAAGTACATTTTTTTTGTTACTATAAATTAAAATTGATATTAATATAATGAAGTAGTGTGTAGTGAATTTGGGGGTCATGGTCATATTCCAGCATGTCAAATCATTAGACACATGTGCAGATGTGTCTAATGTAAAAACACAACGGCCATAGTGCAATAATTGATTCAAAAATAAAAGATTTTTTTATTGATAAAACTTGAAATGTGTCATCATGCCACGGATGCCCCCACATGCAGCCAAAATTTCAGATGTTATAATATTTAGTTCCAAATTTGTTTGCACAAATTATTGTTTTCATTTTAAGTTCAAAGCCCTTAAAACTTTTCAATGTTAACACAAACCATTTTCATACAATGTTCAAGACACTGAAATTATTCAGTCTTAACCTTTTAAAAATAGCATATTTCATATTTGTAGCCAAAATAATGGCTAAATACATTTCCATAAAAGTATGAGTGCTGAAACTGAAAGTTCAAAATTTGTCCAATATTCAAGAAAGATAAGTTTGTCCAAAATCATTGAACCACGACCAAATTCCAACTTAAACTGCTTATTCCTAAGATGTATCTATATTATTTTCAAAGTGAAAGGGACATAACTCTGCCAAAAAATCATCAAACCATTACCAAATTCCAACTTGACCAGCCCATTCCTTTGACATACCCATATGTCAAATTTGAGTTGAATATGTAACACTGTTGGGTAGATAATGAACAGAAACTGTAAATTTAATATTATTTTCAAAGTGAAAGGGGCATTACTCTGCAAAAAATCATTGAACCATGACCAAATTCGAACTTGGACTGGGCATTCCAAAAACATATCCATATGTCAAATTTGAGTTGAATGTGTAATACTGTTGGAAACTGAAAATTTCATATTATTTTTAAAGTGAAAGGGGCATAACTCTGCCAAAAATCATCGAACCATGACCAAATTTGAACTTGACTTGCGCATTCCTTTGACATATCCATATGTCAAGTTTGAGTTGAATGTGTTGAACCATTGGGGAGTTAATAAACATAAACTGAAAATTTCATATTATTTTCAAAGTAAAAGGGGCATAACGCTGCAAAAAATCATCAAACCATAGCCAAATTTGAACTTGACCTGTATTTTCTCATGACATATCCATATGTCAAGTTTGAGTTGAATGTGTTGTAACGTTGGTGAGATAATGAACGGAAACTGAAAATTTCATATTATTTTCAAAGTAAAAGGGGCATAACTCTGCCAAAAATCATCGAACCATTACCAAATTTGAACTTGGCCTGTGTTTTCTCATGAAATATCCATATGTCAAGTTTGAGTTGAATGTGTTGTATCGTTGGGGAGATAATGAACGGAAAATGAAAATTTCATATTATTTTTAAAGTAAAAGGGGCATAACTCTGCCAAAAATCATCGAACCATGACCAAATTCGAATTTGACCTATATTTTCTCATGACATATCTATATGTCAAATTTGAGTTCAATATGTGCAACGGTTATTAAGATAATAAACGGAAACTGATGATGGCGGAAGGACGGAATGACAGAACAGGGTAACACTTATGATATGCCCTTGCCATTGTATGGCGGGGGCATAAAAAGACGCTCTTAATCATATTGTTATGAAATTTGAAACTAGTCTTTTACTAGAAGAGTATTCTTTTAGGATTGTATATCTGGACAACATTTCTAAGCTGGTTAAAATGTTTATGTTAACTTTTACTCATTTTTGTTGTAAAACAATTGAGTCATTAACAGTCCAGGACATTGGCACAGCTCAGTTATTTTTAGATTATGAGCATACCTCATTCCAAATTTGGAAAGGTCGCGCAGACAAAGGTCGCGCAACACTTAAGGTCGCGCAATAGGAAAGGTCGCACAGAATCAGCTTTCCCAGGCATGCTAGTTCCAAATATGGAGATGTCGCGCAATAAGAGGTCGTGCAGGTTAAAAGTACAAGGTTTAAGTTATTTTTAGCCCTTCAGCATCTCAATTGTTGTTAACAAAGCATAATTTGGTCATATCAGATTTTATGAATGGGATTCCTTACTGCTTTATCTATGTACAGGTTACTTGGTTCAAATGTTGAGCTGTATGTTGTAAAGCTGGAGAGATTATATTCTGTTGTTTAATGAATTATCAGTCAGTATTATAAGTTTATAGAATTGTCAATCAGTAGTAAGTGTATTGGTCTTATAAGCCATAAATAGTACATAAATCTTTATTAATACACATATATTTTGCACTATTACATGTATTAAGTTGCATTATTGGACAGATAATAATTATGCTATTGAGTGCTAACATGTAAATTTATATAACTATTATGTATTTTTGTACTTATGTTTGTATTGTACAACAGTCTGTATACCTGAACTAGTTGCAGGCCATTTTGAACATTGTTAAGGCATTGTCAGCACTTTAAATAGGTTGCGCAACATGAGTTGTGTGCCAAACTGGTTAGCGCAAGTGGGTCGCGCGACAATCTACTTTTGCACACCACCCTAGCAAACAGAAAGGTATATAAGCTGGGAACTTTTCTAGCTGGGTTGGTTTTTTGAGGAGTTTTTGTAGTGAGTTGGGGTTTTGATTTAGTTGGGTTGAGTTGAGTTGGATAGTTTTTGAGTTAGTAATTGAAGAAATGTATTTGTTGAAGTTGTTAAGAATTTTACTTTGGTTTTGACTGTTGATAGAAAATAAGATGATGCATTATTTTGATTTACTGCAATAAATATAATCCTGCTTTCACTTGGACTTGACTTGTTCATTATACCAGCATAGAGAAATGGTTAACTTTTAAGCGAAAAGAGTGAATTAACCAGGGCTCAAGCTAGGTTCAAAATTTAGGGAGAAGTCACTTCTCCCTCCAGCTGCTTTAGGGAGAAGTGGGGAGACTTTAGGGAGAAGTGAAGAGATTCATTTATCGACGTTTGTTATTTGTTATCGCAATTATGTTGACTCACTGTACATATCTTATTAAATGAATTGGATTTGTGTTACAACAGAATATTCAATTTTAATTTAAAAGTAGTTTGAAACAAGTAATAAGAATGAGTATCATGTAATGCAACCATTGCATTAAATTAAAATAAAAAAGCCATAGTTGATTCCTATCATGGATCATATCATGGGTGGATTAACAGTTATACCTTTCTGATTTACTATTTAAAAGCTTAGGGCCGGACATTATATTCATATTCACTTATGTTGTAAAGAAAATGAAAGTAGATAACGAAAGAAACGATCTTTAATTTAACTTCATTTGTAATAAATACAGTGTAATACGCCGTCAATTTTATCAAATTTAACTCGTCGACAAAAAAGGTTATCATAACTTTCATTAAAAAAAATACCGTTACAGTTATATGTCAAGCGGTCCTCTTAATTCTAACAATCATTCTATAGTCAAAATTTAATTGACGTTTGATCAGTCCATCATAAATAATTGTTACGGGTAGTTGTATGTTAGCGATTTAATGATTGGTTTAATAATGTCGCCTCAATTAAAACGTGAATTATGATTGGTTTTTCGCACGTATCGGTAATCTCGCCGTGGGCGGAGTCTAATTGTTCCTTGAGTGTCTGTTAATTAGACTTTTATGACATGTTGGTAAACAAACGGATTAATGAAATTTCGCGTTGATTGAGATGCCAGACAGTCCCTTTTTCCGGCGGCGAGGGTAAACAAAGCAAACACACACAACATTCACAGTTATTGTTATTGTTGGTAATTTTCAATAATGGATCAATAAAATCGGGCCACTACATCTTCGCTTTCATGTAGGATGTCGGCGAAGTCAGACGTAATTTGGTGACTATTTCGCCCGAATCGCCCACTAGCTTGAGCCCTGTTAACAAAACTTTTCACTAAACAGAAGTTTTCGTAACAATATAGAACAATAAAAATACCCAAAAGAAATGGCCTTCGCCTTTACTGATTTTGCTTCCTGCTGTTTAACCAACATTATTTTCCTACAAAATTCTGACTTTTCCCTGAGTTTTGCTTATTTTTCAAATTTCAAAATTTCTTGACTTTTCCCAGACCTTGAAAAATAAAAGCCCGGTTTGAGCCGGGTGATGCTCCCCGAACAGGTTTTGGATACAGGAAAGTACACCTCTTATAGTTTCAGAGTTATGTCCCTGGAAAAAGTTCAAAGTGCAATAATTCCAAAATTAGGAAAGGCAGAGTTATTGTTCTTTCCACTGCACTTCTAATCACTGTTATCTATCAACTTACAAAGTTTCTTGTTGATATCTCTTATGGTTTCCGAGTTATGTTCCGGACAAATTCAAAAAGTAAAAATAAACAAATGGCTATAGTTTTACAGCTATGTCCAGTACAAGATTTTTCTAAAAGGGGAGATAATTCAAAAATGAGGCTTAACAGAGTTATGGTTTTTTTGCAATGCACTTCTACTCTATGAGATCTATCTACCTACAATGTTTCATCTTGATATCTCTTATAATTTTAGAGTTATGTTCCTGACAAAGTTCATTGTTCAAATTAAAGGAATAGGAATGGATGGATTGATTTTTGTCTAATATAAATATTCATGATTTAAAAGAGGCACCATGACAGTTTTTCTGTTGGCATCAACCCTATAAGTGAGAAATTTGCGTTTTAAGACACTATTTTTTACTTTAGAAATAAGTTCATGGGCTCCGCCATTTTGGCGTTCTGTCACTGTCGCGGGACAGACGAGACCGAGATTGTGACGTGTTACACCCACTTCCGGTATAGGTGTACACGCTGGTACAACTGAAATATATCTTGATGAAGAACTTATTAATCGCATTGCCCACACTATGTATAATAATTATGAAAACATCATATGGAACTGAATTGTTTTAATTAATCAATTGAAGACGCCGCAACATTAATTATCATTTGTCCGATGTTCAAACTTGCTGATGATCCCACCACATGAGGCTTAATTTTCAAAGATAAACCATCAATTTAATTTGGGTACTATGACAAACTTGTTCAAATTGACGATATATCCTTTTATTTTGTACTTAATTTTTGCTAGACAAGCTGTCCTAATAGGGTACATCGCCGGTCATGTATCTTTTTTTCAGCGTAAAATATCAACTAAATCCAATATGCAGAGATCTGCTCAAGACGCGATTTTCCGCCATTGACGCTAAAAATGAGAATGGTGCAGGAAAATCTGCAGCCAGACTTATATCATATGAAAACAATACTGTCCGTTAGGTTATTTAGGCACCCAGTCAAAACTGGTACCAACAGCAACAGGTTGCCCATTCCCCTGTAATTACGCATATTCTAGGGTTTATCCAGTTCCCTATAGCTGTTTTTTTACGTTAACTACTTACCCAATCCCTTTGCCCACACAGATACGCATTTCTACTACCATAAATTTAATCCATTAAAACAAATAATCATACATCGACTTAATATTTAAAATGATTATTGGTAATTGAAAACTAGAAATGTGTCCATAGGACTAAGTCAAGGGAAATAACTCTACAAATACTGGATAAATCCACAAGCGAAACCCCAGGTGCAAATCTAAAAATGCTGAGCAACCTGCTCGTAAGGTTTAATGAATATGTCAAATCCTTTTTGAGTTACTTGCGACACAAGTTGAAAATTGCAAAATTTTACTAAGTCAAGGGCAATAACTCTTAAAATACAAAAAATATCCAGACAAAAATACCCAGGGGCACAACTACACATGCTGATCAACATTCCTGTAAAGTTTCATGACTCTAGGTCAAATACTTTTTGAGTAACATGCGACACAAGTTGAAAATTGCAAAATTTTACTAAGTCAATGGCAATAAGTCTGAAAATACTAAAAATATCCACACAAAAATACCCAGGTGCACAACTACACATGCTGATCAACATTCCTGTAAAGTTTCATGACTCTAGGTCAAATACTTTTTTAGTTACATGCGACACAAGTTGAAAATTGCAAAATTTTACTAAATCAAGGGAAATAACTCTGAAAATGCTAGAGATATCCAGGCGAAAATACCCAGGTGCACAACAACACATGCTGATTAACATTCCTGTCAAGTTTCATGACTCTAGGTCAATTACTTTTTGAGTTACATGCGACACAAGTTGAAAATTGCAAAGTTTTTCTAAGTCAAGGGCAATAACTCTGAAAATACTAAAAATATCCAGATGAAAATACCCAGGTGCACAACTATACATGCTGATCAACATTCCTGTAAAGTTTCATGACTCTAGGTCAAAACCTTTTAGAGTTACATGCGACACAAGTTGAAAATTGCAAAATTTTACTAAGTCAAGGGCAATAACTCTGAAAATACTAAAAATATCCAGACGAAAATACCCAAGTGCACAACTTCACATGCTGATCAATATTCCTGTAAAGTTTCATGACTCTAGGTTAAATACTTTTGAGTTATGTGCGACACTAAAGTGAACGGACGGACGGATGGACGGACGGACGGACAAGGGTAAATCTAAATGCCCGCTACTAACGTTGGGGCACAAAAATGTGTTGTTATTTCATGAAATGCTGTAATTTACAGTATAACTTGACAGTTGCGGAAATTAATTTACCCTAAGGTCATTCAGTTCACTGATGAAGCGTAAAAAATAGATGTATATTTCGTCATTAGAATATTTGACAAGGGTGTTTAACCAATCAGGGCAACATTGTGCATGATCAAAAGGTCCGTCGGCACAGAGGCATACAAGGAGCAATAAAAATCATCAGTACACAGTGTGACAGGAACATTTGGTGCAAATTAGGGACAATTAAAATGGATAATGCACAGTATAAAATGTTTTGCCTGCAGTTAATATTAGGCTAAGATAACGATGCGCAGCATTATACGTTGACAGACATGTTAACAATTTACTTTTAAAAAGAGTTGCTTATATTTTTTACATGTGTACATCAATTATAAATATTTTCACACCTTTCAAATCAAACTGCAAAAATTTAATTACAAAGAGGATATTTGTTTGTTTTGCATGTAAGATTGAAATATAATTTCACTGAGTGAACACCAGATGCAATATTTTCACGAGTGGCGTAGCCACGAGTGAAAATATAATAGCTGGTGTTCACGAATGAAATATATTTCAATCTTATATGTAAAACAAATAAATTTTCTTTTTATTTTATGCTTTTTTATTGATTTTAAGTATCTTTTCACTGATGTGCCGCGTAACGTCAAGCATTCTCCTTTGTGACGTCATTATATCATGACGTCACATCATAAGTTTTGAAATATAGTTCTGTTAAATTTCTCTAATTTTGTTAAATTTTTAACATGATGTATGATGACATTGACTTTCTTTTCCTAAATAAGCAAATTTACGTATGACGGCATTTATCTCTGCCTGTTATTCCATTTGGTTATGATTTTCTTTTCATCCGCATTTAGATATAGTCCGGCTACAGTGAAAATTATATTTTATAAATTTCACTAGTGGTTTATCAGAATATAATCATCTGATATATTGTAATAAAACACTGGAAAACATGAAATAAATATACTATAAAGAACACATTTTGGTAGGATTTTTATAATAATGATAATTATCGCCGTTCGATAATTAACAGCCAATTATTGGTTGGTGCATTTGTTTATTTAATTGCATTATTTGATTTTGAAACTTTGTTAAATGATAACATGTGTATTTATTAAATCTGTGAAATATTGTTTAATTACATTAGACTTTGATTTTGGAGTAACGGGCATCACTCGCCTGAAGTTATGCGACCCGTAGACGTTGGTTTATTATTTGTTTCTTTATTTTTAGTTATTTATTTATTTATTATGATATTGTTACGTATTTTGAACCAAAAAAAATCTCCTCTACACCTCCTGTGAAAATTAATTTGTCTGGTCAATACTTTATTATATTAATATTTTGCTACGATTCTACTAGATTTATCATAAATCTAAAGATGTGGGGAATTGACATCACGCGCACCTGTTTCTATACGGCCAATACACAAACATGGCCGCGCCTACTGATTTGAGGAAATCGGTGATTTAGAGATTTAAATTTGTTTATCATTCGTTAAATATTATCATTTGGCGGCAGAAAATTTGCAGATTTATTTTTTATAGTATTCTTTTTCTGAAATCAAGTTTTTATTCTAACCTTGTCTTTCCCTTTAACAAAGGCCAATAACTCCAAAATTAGGACAAAAATAGTTATTGTTCTTATGCACTGCACATCTACCCATTGAGATCTATTCACCTACAAAGTTTCATGTTGATATCTCTTATAGTTTTAGAGTTATGCTACGGACAAGATTTTTCTATAAGGGGAGATAATTCAAAAATGAGGCTTAACAGAGTTATGGTTCTTTTGCACTGCACTTTAACTCAATGAAATCTATCTACCTACAATGTTTCATCTTGATATCTCTTATAGTTTTAGAGTTATGTTCCGGACAAAGTTCAAAGTGTTGAAATAAACAAAGGGCAATAACTCCAAAATTAGGACAAAAAGTGTTATTGGTCTGATGCACTGCACATCTACCCATTGAGACCTATTCACCTACAAAGTTTCATGTTGATATCTCTTATAGTTTTAGAGTTATGCCCCGGACAAGATTTTTATATAAGGGGAGATAATTAAACAAGAGCTGTCGGTAGGACAGCAACGCTTGACTATTCTTAGTGCTTGATAGTAAAAAAATGCTTGATACAGTTACCTCCTCCCGTTTACAGGTTGGGGTCATGATGGTGAACAAGTGTGCAAAGTTTCAAAGCCATATGTCAATGGACTTTGAAAATATTTGAACTATTACAAAAACTTTAACGTAAATTCTAAGTCGAAAAAGGGGCATAATTCTGTCAAAATGCTTGATAGAGTTTCCTCCTCTTGTCTACAGGTGGGGTCATGATGGTGAACAAGTGTGCAAAGTTTCAAAGCCATATGTCAATGGACTTTGAAAATATTTGAACTATTACAAAAACTTTAACGTAAATTCTAAGCCGACGCTCGGGTGACTGCAATAGCTCTACTTATTCTTATCGAATAGTCGAGCTAAAAACCGGGCAAAATGGTGTTATGGTTCTTTGACACTGCACTCCCCCTCAATGCCCTCTACCACTGTATGAAGTTTTAACAAATTATCTCCAAGGGTCTCAAGTTATGCTCCGGACAAGAAAACGGATGGACATACGGACAAGGTGCCGACTATATGCTCCCCCGAAATTTTTCGGGGAGCATAAAAATCATTTTCCCTGACTTTTCTCTGACCGTGGGAACCCTGTAATATGCCAACACATTGCAGAAGCTGCCATGGCATACAAGACCATTATATCCATTTCTAGATTTTTCCCCTTTCCCCCAGTGACACAATTTTCCCCTCTCCACAGGCCTTGCCACTGGGCTACACTGCCCCTTAAAGTGAAAAAAGCACTGCCTGGGTTAAATTTATTACCAATAATAAGATACCTTTAGGATTCTTTGGAGGAACATTAACACATCTGCTCTGATCAATGGTTTTTAAAATATTCAAAGCTTCATCTACAGGAATTGGTACTCTCCTGTTTCTATATATGGGTCCAAACAGCTGATCTGTCATCTTTGTTTAACTGCTTCACTATATTGAATTAAAAATTCAATAAATTACCTGAAAATAATCAAATAATAATATGTCAAGCACAACAAATTACACATTTCTCAAATTCTACTTAAATAACTACAAGTTTTTGTCTGGATATTAATTAAAACCGGGGCATCTATTAACTTTTTTTTCATTTTCTAAAAGTAAACAAAATGTTTAAACAAATCTTTAAAAGGAAAATAAAAGAAAAAAGTTTTTCCTAGGTTGATGTAGTCACACTTGTGGTTATGCCCAGGTATGAATCATTTTCATAAATAAACAAGCAATTATCATAGTATTGGAAGCAATCCATAAGTCCCCTAACGGTAAGAGCCCAAGCAACATTCTGAAGGGCCATTGGCCATTCACTTAGGTTCCTATTTTAAGTAAATTTGTTGAAAAAGTTCTTTAAAAGTGATCACAGGAAACAGTTTTTATGTACAGACAGACGGACTGAAGGACACTCTAAAGTTATTTTTTTAAACATCCCTGTTATCAAAATATAACATTTTTAAAATCCTATCATGATTGAAGAAGTTGGAGTAAAAATTACCAATTTCTCAAAAAAAGTCTAAGTTCAAAAGGGGCATAATTCTGGAAATAGTCTTGCTAGAGTATTGAACACTCACAAATGTTGAGTGATAATAAGAAACATTTATATGAAGTTTGAAGTAGATACATTCAGAAAAAGAAGTTATTAAAAAAAACAATGTTTTTTTTCATGAAAATTTTAAGTTCAAGGGAGGTAATTCTGATAAATTTTGTGCTAGAGTTGTAAACCTTGTCACATATGATGTGGTTGATGACAAGCAATTTATATTTAAAGTTTGAAGAAAATATCTTGAGAAATAAAGAAATTACAGTGAAAAAAACTTAAAAACTAGAATCAGAAATCTTGAAATTCAGTCTATTTGTTGCCATAGCAACCAGAATTTTCAACATAGGAAGATAAGAAAAGAATGTGCATAATTTCTATACTGCCATCTACCCATATGTCAAGTTTCATAAACATATTTTCAGTACTTTTTGTGTTATCACTGGATCCAGGTTATGTGTAAAATTTGCCATATTTTCAGTCTATTTGTTGCCATAGCAACCAGAATTTTCAACATAGGAAGGAAAGAAAAAGACGTGCATAATCTCCATACTGCCATCTATCCATATTTCAAGTTTCATAAAAATATTTTCAGTACTTTTTGCGTTATCGCGGGATCCAGGTTATGTGTAAAATTTGCCATATTTTCAGTCTATTTGTTGCCATAGCAACCAGAATTTTTAACATAGGAAGAAAAGAAAAAGACGTGCATAATCTCCATACTGCCATCTATCCATATATCAAGTTTCATTAAAATATTTTCAGTACTTTTTGCGTTATCGCGGGATCCAGTTTTGTGGACGGCCGGACTGACGGACGGACAGACGGACAGACAGACGGACGGAGGGTAAACCTAAAGTCCCCTCCGGTAAACCGGTAGGGGACTAATTACCATGTTAAGATAATATAAAGGAAATTCAAATCATTTGACCTTGACTGTTAAGGTCATTTAAAGATCATGGTTATATCAAGATTATTCAACATGTCTGTCTGGTCAAAAATGTTGTTTTTTTTACAATTAAATCTGTACATAAATAACAAAATTTTTACAACTTAAACAAAATTCAATAATTTGACCTTGACAGTAAAGGTCTTTTAAAGCTCAAGGTCAGTTTAATCTTTTAGAAGTTTTACTAGTATATACCCCCTAAACTTCGTTTCGGGGGTATTAAAAGCTGAGCTAAAAACGATCATACAAGCTCCTTCAACACATAGGCCGCAGCCAAATTAATATATATTTTAAATATTTTAAGATTTCATACTGCTCTTTTGTTTTGGTTAAGTTATCCTACTTCTAAAGTAATTATTTCTTAGCTGTTTTTATATATTAACAATCAAAAAGAGTCAAAATTGATGATAATTTTTATCACACAATACAGTAAAACAACCAGTCATTAGGGGTATACAAGTTAAAGTATTCCTATCTGCATGATCAGCTTCAGCAGTATATAAACAATTTGAACCCAAACAGGATCTTGTGAGCCGGTCAGTGAAAACATGTGCTGTAATGTAGAAAAAAAACATCAAACGTTTGATAGCTTAATATTTTTGGAGGTTTTTAAGTGTTTTCATGATGGAATGGTTTCTTTTCTGTTTTGAAATTTCAATTTTAAGATTTCGTTCTTCTTGGTTTTCAATATTGCAAGATATGATATTGTTATTGAGAAATGCATGAATACTGCTTTATTTCAGCATTTTGCCCCACAATAAAGAAATAAATGCTTGAAACATAATTTTTCTCCCACAGAATTTACAGAATTTTTGTAAATACTCACAAGACAAGGTACAAATAGAATAAGTAAGCTTGCAAGTAAGGTAAAGAATCATCAGTGAACCAGCAATTATCATACTCTTGTCACTACATAAGCAGGATCAAAAATTATTTTCAGACACTTCCTGCAGGACGAGTAGCTACTAAATCCAAATGTTCAGGCAAATTTTTATACTTGTCCTGCATTGAATTCTCTTAGTCTTAAATTCTTCTTGTAATTATGATTAGACAAGTTGAATTTTCTATTCAATTAACACCCAGCATCATTCTAAAAGACCATTAAATTTTGGCCATTTGATTATGTCATTGAATGAATAAATGAATGAATGAATGAATTTAAATCTTCTGAGTTCTTATTTTGTCTGTATCAAAGTAATGTGTAAAGTTTCCCTGTCTACATTTGTACTATAAAGGAAATCATGTTTATACAACAGGTATCAAAAGATCCAACTTTCTCAGGATAGAAATAGAAAATTTTTGTTGATATTATATCGAGAGACAAATATCCCACGATATACCGATATATCAACTTTGACAATAGAATACAATGAAAATCATCTAAATAGGTGTTATAAATTGAGATCATGGTGTTATGCATGCTTCTATTAGACATTAACTAGAACTCTGCGAGTCGGATGTGTCGCCTTGTGAACAATGTAGTTTAGAAGAAATGGCCAGGACAAAAATGAAATACGAACTAGAAATGTGTCATCATGCCACGGATGCCCCCGCATGCAGCCAAAATTTCAGATGGTGCATTCATTATTTTTTTCATTTTAAGTTCAAACTTTTCAATGCTAACACAAACCATTTTCATACAATGTTCAAGGCACTGAAATTATTCAGTATTAACCTTTTAAAAATAGCATATTGCATATTTGTAGCCAAAATAATGGCTAGACGTATGAGTGCTGAAACTGAAAGTTCAAAATTTTTCCAACATTCAGGAAAGATAAGTTTGTCTAAAATCATTGAACCACAACCAAATTCAAACTTAAACTGCTTATTCCTAAGATGTATCTTTATTATTTTCAAAGTGAAAGGGACATAACCCTGCAAAAAAATCATCAAACCATTACCAAATTCCAACTTGACCTGTCCATTCCTTTGAGATATCCATATTTCAAATTTAAGTTGAATATGTAACACTGTTGGGGTAGATAATGAACAGAAACTGTAAATTTCATATTTTCAAAGTAAAAGGGGCATTACTCTGCCAAAAATCATTGAACCATGACCAAATTCAAATTTGGCCTGGGCATTCCAAAAACATATCCATATGTCAAATTTGAGTTGAATGTGTTGTACCATTGGGAAGGTAATATTTACGGAAACTGAAAATTTCATATTACTTTCAAAGTGAAAGGGGCATAACTATGCCAAAAATCATTGAACCATGACCAAATTTGAACTTGACCTGTGCATTTCATTGAGATATCCATATGTCAAGTTTGAGTTGAATGTGTCGTACCGTTGGGGAGATAATGAACGCAAACTGAAAATTTCATATTATTTTCAAAGGTAAAAGGGGCATAACTCTGCCAAAAATCATCGAACCATGACCAAATTTGAACTTGACCTGTATTTTCTCATGACATATCCATATGTCAAGTTTGAGTTGAATGTGTTGTAACGTTGGGGAGATAATGAACGGAAACTGAAAATTTCATATTATTTTCAAAGTAAAAGGGGCATAACTCTGCCAAAAATCATCAAACCATGACCAAATTCGAACTCGACCTGTATTTTGACATGACATGTCCATATGTCAAATTTGAGTTGAATGTGTGAAACTGTTCTTAAGATAATGAACTGAAACTGATGATGACAGAATGACAGAAGGACGGAAGGATGGAAGGACGGAATGACGGCACAGGGTAACACTATATGCCCCGGCCATTACATGGCGGGGGCATAAAAATATCCATATGTCAAATTTGAGTTGAATGTGTTGTATGGTTTGGGAGATAATGAACGGAAACTGAAAATTTCATATTATTTTCAAAGTAAAAGGGGCATAACTCTGCCAAAAATCGTTGAACCATGACCAAATTGAATGTGGTGTACCGTTGGGGAGATAATGACCGGAAACTGAAAATGTAACACATATAAGGAAAATCAATGACCCCCCCCGGGCGGGGCCAGTTTTGACCCCAGGGCTTTTATTTGAACATACTTGGTAGACACCCATTAGAACATGTTTCATGCTAAATATCTAAGCTCTAGCTCTTTGAGTTCTTTAAAAGAAGATTTTTTAAGTTTTTACTATTTGCATATAGGGAAAATCTATGACCCCCTGGGGCAGGGTCAATTTTGACCCCAGGGCTTTTATTTGAACAAACTTGGTAGACATTCACTAGAAGATGTTTCATGCCAAATATCTAAGCTCTAGCTCTTATGGTTCTTTAAAAGAAGATTTTTTTAAGTTTTTATCATATGCATATAGGGAAAATCAATGACCCACGGGGCGGGGCCAATTTTGACCCCAGGGCTTTAATTTGAAGAAACTTGGTAGACACTCACTAGAAGATGTTTCATGCTTAATATCTTAGCTCTAGCTCTTTGGGTTCTTTGAAAGAAGATTTTTTAAGTTTTTACTATATGCATATTGGGAAAATCAATGACCCCCTGGGGCGGGGCCAATTTTGACCCCAGGGCTTTTATTTGAACAAACTTGGTAGACACTCACTAGAAGATGTTTCATGACAAATATCTAAGCTCTAGCTCTTATGGTTTTTTAAAAGAAGATATTTAAAGTTTTTTCTTTTGGTTGCCATGGCAACCAGAGTTCTGCATGGAATTAAATTCTTTGAACAATTTTTAAAGGTGACCACCAAAGGAACATTCCTGTGAAGTTTGGATGAAATTGGCTCAGTGGTTTATGAGGAGATGTCATTTAAAGCAAAAGTTTACGGACGGACGGACGACGGACGAAAAGCGATCACAAAAGCTCACCCTGTCACTTTGTGACAGGTGAGCTAAAAACATAAAGCTTCTAAAAGCAAGTCTCAATTTAAATGATAAAACATTTACAATTTTCAACAATTATAATTAGCGTATTAGATGTAATACTTAGTTACACCTGTGAACCTGTGAATCGGTAATAAATCTCGCACTGTACTGTTCTAAAAATAGAATAAGTGCGAAAGTAAACAACAGATTTTTATTACATTTGTATTATTATCAAAGTAACAATGGACAATTTGTTATCGCGCGTTCTTTGATGTAGTTCCAATTACATTTTGTACTTTTAATCTTATTTTGTTGATAACTAATTTTCATCCAGCACCTGATTGCTTTGTTTTTGAATGCAAAATGAATATGCTGTACACTGTACATGTTCAATTGCTAAATATTAATAATAGTACATGACATGTACAAGATTTTTTTCATAGTTTTTACTATATGTATATACTGGTTGGGGACCACCAAAACCGGACAACCACCAAACCCGGACGGCCCCGAAAATGCTTCATTTTGAATTTTCTTCGTTCAGTGGTTGTCAGTCACTTTTTTTATCAACAATAAATGCATGTTTCTTCTATAATTAAGTAAATAAATTTATTTCAACCTCCGTAAATGGTAATATTTTAATTTCTATTTAAAGAATGTTGACTTTGAAATTTGGGGGTCAAGAAAGCAATGCCTGATTTCATATTACAGCAAAAATTATTTGCAAAGTAAACAATAGAATATCCAAAACTTCAGCATTTGCTGCTGAAATATTGTGTGTCATGTTAAAAATAACAAGAGCTGTCCGTAAGACAGCGCGCTCGACTTTTTTATTGCTTGCCAATAAAAAAAGTTTTTGCAGTAAAAGGCAATACAAGAATCTCTGTATTTTTAAAGTGAACAATGGCCATGAGCATTAAGATATTTAGTGAAGAATTATTTTACTGAATTGTGTGATACCCTTGAACACTGCAGCAAAGTTTGAAATGTTTAAGTCAAAAGAGGGCTGGTAAGAAAGAAAAAAAAACTGAGTTGAGCCTTAAATAAATTTAATAGTATTAAACCCACTTTGAGAGAATAAGGTATTTTTACGTCACTCAGAACACCTTGGTAAATGACATAATAACATAATTTTTCAAGAAATCTATGCCAAGGAAGCAGTATATTTTTGTACAATCAGCATAATATATAGATTTGACTTTGTATGTGAAAGTATTATAGTTACCTTATAATACAAGTAATAGATAAATTTTATCAAGCTTTTTTAGATGTTGTCAGTTGGTCACAAGTGGATCTCTTTCACACAGGCTGTGGGTGACTGGTTACTTTTCGTGGGTCCACTATGTAGATAATGCGTTGTAAACTGATATTTGAATTACATGAAGGAAGTTCAATTCATTATTTAATGTCATGCTAAATGTATTTTCTAAGTCAAAAAGGGGCATAATTCTGTCAAAAACCTTGACAGAGTTATGTCCTCTTGTCTGTTGATGAAGGTCGTGATGGTAAACAAGTATGGTCAGTTTCAAAGCAATACCTCCAATGGTTTTGAAATAAAGTGAGGTGGTACAAAAAACTTAACCAAGCTCAATACACTTTCTAAGTCAAAAAAGGGCCATAATTCTGTCAAAAACCTTGACAGAGTTATGTATTTTTGTCTGTAGATGGAGGTTATGATGGTGAACAAGTATGGTAAGTTTCAAAGCCATACTTGTAATACTTCTGAAATAAAGTGGGGTGGTACGAAAAACTTAACCAAGGTGTGACGCCAACGCCGACGCCGGGGCGAGTAGGATAGCTCCCCTTTTCATAGAAAAGTCGAGCTAATAAAAAAAGAACAACAAAGCTCACTGCGGTATACCGTACCCCGGATATTGCTCGATATTATGAGGACTTTCTTTCCATTTCGCGACTTTGAACGAGGAAAGAAGGTATGTTTAGTGACGATATTTAATCATTTTGAATTTGTTTGATATAAATTTTGTAGAAAAACAAATACTTCAATAATTTCTCTAGTTACTGAAACCCCAAAAATGTTGAGAAATAGCTTTGAAATGTAATTAGGAAGTTAAATTCGTCTCTTTGCTCACGTGATAAATGAGCTCGGATCAGTCAAATTTGATGTTTTTGTGCATATACTTCCTTAAAAGAAAAACTTGAATCGAGTGAAATGTGATAATGATGATAATGTTTATGTTGTAAATGTTCAATCAACAATAGAACCTCAGATGACAGTGCATTTTGAGAATAAATACACATGTCAGTGTACCGAGTATTGCTTTGGAGTTGCCCGCCGGTGTCACGAGTATTGCTTTTTAGTGTAACGAGTATTGCTTATCAATAAAGAGTACATGCAAGTAGTAAACACAAAGTATTTACCACCTTTAATTTTAAATATTTCTTACAGTGTATACTTATTTACACTATATGTGCAGAATATGCAGAATTCGGGGGTACTTTACTAAAAAACATCTGCGAATAATCCAGATTTTCATTCCTGCTCGTGAAAAATCTCAGTTTTCTGTGTTTAAAATGTTCCCGTTGCTATTGAAGGATCAACCTTTCCAGAATTTGTTAATAATTATTGCATATCTTACTTTAATTAGTAAAAAAATGCATCCAAAGTGCATTAATACAGCCTAAAAATTGTCAATATTAGACGGTATTGAGCAAGTGTGCCAATATCTAATATCAACCGACTTCCTTCTATGCCAAAAATCCATACAAAGGTAATTTTCGGGCATTTTGCACCTGCACTCTAGCAACGGCAGACCGTCTGCACGTGAAATTTTGTTACGCCTTAGCAATGAGTTACCGTATGACTGCCGAGCGGGTACAACTCAAAAAACCAAATAATGGATTTTGATAAGATTATGATAAAGGGCAGCAGATGCAATAAAAAGGTTATGTTCCTTATAACCTTTTACCTCACAAAGGCGTGTTTATAAAGACTTTACACCCCACCCCTTTTGAGGCCTCAAATAGTTTGAAACATGCGCTATTTAGGCCCCAAATACTGTTTTTTTTTTCGTTTGAGAAATGTTGTTCAAAAGAGTGATCACTTTTTCGGCGCCACCCCCATTGAAAAGGTACAAGGGGGCTACACAGGGGGATGTGCCCTTCTGTTTGGGGGTTTGAAGTGGGGCCGTAGACTCTGTAATCGTCGAGAAGACTTGGGACACTTGGGGGGGGGGGCTAAATGGCCTCAGGTCGATTTAAAGGTACCGTTGTAATCAACGCCGAAAACCTTAGACTTTATCTCAATCAATTGAGAAGTTGGTGCACCTTTGAAATCAGTTTTGATGGGAAAAAAACAACGTAGATAGAGATTTATTGGCAATTTTTGAGACGCCCCCCCCCCCCCCCCCGTTGCCATAGTAACTGGAAATTTAAAATTGAGCATGCTATTCCACAGGCTATGGTCCAGCTAACATTTGTGCCCAGTTTGATCAGTATTGAAGCATTTTTTATATTTTCATAGCAGTTGTAACAACAATTCAATGAAAACAGCCATTTTTCGCATTATGCTCATGCAGTAAAAGGTTAAGACGATACCGGTATGCTTGGACGGCATAAGCCCTTGGGCCAATATTTTATGAAGTGCGTCGATATGTTTCTTAAGGCAAACTTGCCATGTATAAATCTATTATGTCATCTAAATATGTTTTTTTTATTCTTGTCCTTTTCAGAGATGGGTCTCCTTGACCAAAGTTTCTTGAGACATGTATTTAAAGTTTTTTATCGTCAATTTTGATGGTTCTACCCTGCTTCCGACCCTGAACACACTTTATTTCATCCATAGTGTGATTTTCAATCAAATGGGGAATTAAATCTCTGTATTTGCCCGTAGGAAAAGAACAGTAATAACACTGAAAATCCATTGTTGAATCTGAAATATTTGAATAAATATCATATAAACAGTACATTATCAGAAAAATGAAATTGGATCGATAAACAGACGTGAAAATTAGACAAAAATATCGATTTTCCATACAAATGTGCTCATTCTGTTTTGCAATACTCTTTACACTAAAGTTTGGCTATTTTGCAATACTCTGTACACTTAAAATCAATACTCGGTACACTTTCTTGTATCTTTTTTGGCCTGTATCTTTTTGTACTTTCACACTTTTTGCCTGAAATTTGGACAAGGCAAACTTGGATTGTGAATAAAAAAATTGCTCCATTCAATTTTTTTTATATTGGTAATATAATAATCTCTAAAGATTCTACAGTATCGCGGTCAGTAATTTGCTAGTGAGCAGCGGATCGTTTAGGGGTAGTTTAATCAATTTTACAAATACCTGTGATACTTTTACGTTTTTTAGAGCTACAAAATACCTCTAGATATATAAAACCCGTTGAGATAAATGAAATAGCCATAAGTTTGGAAAATATTGTCGCTGAACTTACCTTCGTTCCCCGTTCAAAGTCGCGAAATGGGATGAAAGTCCTCATAATATCGAGCAATATCTGGGGTACGGTATACCGCAGTGAAGCTGTTATCTGAATTAAATCAACGTTATTACATATATGTCCGGATACCCTCCTTGACAGGCCTCGGATATAAGTGTCAACATAATCAGAACTAAACAAACTAGTTTGTTAGTAAGGAGCAGAACCTTGCTGTACTATATGTCAAATTTTCGTACTTCTAGCTTTAAAATTATGAAATTTGTATAGAAAAATGTTCAAAAAGTGTCCGGTTGATGGTCCCTGGCCAGTAGTGAAAATTAAAGACCCTGGGCCGGACCAAGCAGTACTTTCAAATACAAATATTGCTGTAGATTCGCCGTAAATTACGGCGATACATCGCGGTAATTTTTTTTGAACAGCCATGAAATTTGGCAAACTTGCACGCGGCAATGTTTTACCGCATGATGTCCTGTTGCGTCATAGACTACACTCGCGGCATAACACGACTTTTGCGGGTTTCGCGTGTCCAGTACTGTACCTGACTTACGTCTGGCTAGAACTTTTGGCTAGCCACAGGTTTTATGTACCACACTAGAACTGCCAAAATTCTGGTAGCCTTTGCAAAAAGGGTTGACCCATAACTTTACTGTCGCACAACATCAAAATTAAAGCGACATATAAACAGATAAAGTTACAGAAACCAGAACTAATGTATGCCCACAGGAACTTGACATTTAATCAATAGATCACAAAATACATCTACATCTACATCTACATCTACATCATACTGCTTAACAATCAATTCTGATTATGACTAGCAGGCGCGTTGTCAGGGAACTGTTAATAAAAGAATTTGTTTATATGCAAATTAAAAAGTTAAAAGAATAAAAGTTCTACAAGACTATTACTTTAAAAACATAGTGTGCAGTTTAGAATTTATAGAATGGGTCAAGCCTCTCAGTAAAGATGTTTAAACTGGGGCTAGACTGAACAGTAAGGGGAAGGCTATTCCAAAGACGTATGCTCCTAGGAAAGAAAGAATTTTGATGATATTGTGTCCTCGAGTAGGGTATCAGGTAGTTCAGATTTCTTGTTTGAGTAAGGTGTTGGTGGTCAACAAAAACAATATTGTTTTGGATTTTATACAAGTAGGTTACAGCACTGATGTTTCGACGCTGTTCAAGGGTTTGCCAATTAAGATCATTTATCATTTTTGAGACACTACTTGTATAGTCATAATCATTAAAAATGTATCTAGCAGCTGATCTTTGTACTTGCTCTATCTTATAAATTAAGTATTTCTGCCAAGGATGCCAAACTATATATGGAGCAATATTCAACCTGAGGTCTAACATAGGTCTTATATGCAGTTTCTTTTATCTTTTTATTTGGGGTTTTAACATTTCTTCTAATGAATCTGAGGGAGTTATTTGCTTTAGATGTGATGTTGTTTATATGTTTGGTCCATGAAAGGTCTTGACTAATAGTGACTCCTAAGTATTTCGCTTCTTGAGTTGAGTTTAGTTGGATGTTATGGAGGGTATAAGGAAATATTACAGGGTTTCTTTTTCTTGTTATCCTGAGAACTTCACATTTGTCAGGGTTGAATTCCATGGACCAGTCTTTTTCCCATTTTTCTAATGCATGGAGGTCATCTTGGAGGGTTTGGGCATCTTGTTTAGATCTGATGGTTAGGTAGACAACAGTATCATCTGCAAAGAGTCTTACCTTACCTTTGACGCTATCTGGGAGGTCATTTATGTAAGAAAGGAAAAGACAGGGACCTAATACCGAGCCTTGGGGGACACCTGAGAGAACTGGTAGAATTCCTGATTTTTGACCTTCAACTACAACTTGCTGGGAGCGTGACTTAAGGAAGGAATGGACCCAATTTGTAACCTCATAACTTATACCCAATCTTTCTAGTTTACTCACAAGTTTGTGATGGTCCACCTTATCAAATGCCTTACTGAAATCCATGACTATGACATCAGTTTGTTGGCCACTTTCAAGATTGTCATGAATTTCCTGGGAGAGCTTACTAGCTGGGACTCACAACTCCGTTTTGACCTGAAGCCATGTTGATAGGGGCTAAGGATGTTGTGTTTATCATAAAAAGACATAATATTGGACACTAAGATGTGCTCCATCAATTTGGACGCTATGCATGTGAGGGAGATTGGTCTATAATTACTGGGTTTACATTTTGGGCATATGTGTGCATTAGTGAAATAGCCCTTATCTCTATATAAAAACATAGAGATAAGGGCCATATCACTAATACACGCATATTTTGTGATCTATTGATTAAATGTCAAGTTCCTGTGGTATGCCATGCACTCCTTGATCTGCTTGTCTAGAATCTATATCATTTTAAAATTAACCTGTTGCATGCAGAAGTGTTTGGTTTATGGATTTGTACACTGGTACAGTCAGTGTCACTGTGAAGAATTTTTTCTGGATTCACTGCTGGATGTAAGTTTTACCTGTAGGATGATACGAGTCTGATGGATGGTCTATGCCCCGGGTTGCCCCCCCCCCCCCTTTCTTTAGCTTTTGTCAAACTTTCGCCACTTTGCAATAGGTCAATGCAGGTAATTAAACTTCATATCAGACAAATATGAATGTGGTAAACTATTGTTTATATGTAAGTGGAGATAGAAAAATTTACATAATCTACATAATTTTTTATGACGACGAATCGACGGACGAGTTTTCTTTTCCGCGCTCATAATCTTCTATTTCGCAAATGTTTGCACCCATCCAAATATGCTGCAATAAAATGATTTCACAAAAATTATTTTTTGTACTCGTGTGACCTGAATACGTAAGGTTGAAAAGCAAAAAACATAAACATACACAAGATTTTGCCAAAACAGACTAAGCATTTCGTCACTCCTGCGTTGTTGAAGTAAAATGGCGGACAGAAGAACTTATCATCGCACTGAATATTTTCGTACTTTCTCAATTCCGCCCTTTAATGACTCGTTCGCGTGACACAAAATACGAGTTATCGTAGATAAACACATGGAACCGTTAAGAAAATAGATGATAAGATATTTACACTAAAACTTAAATCGAAGAGTGATATAGAATCTGATATATTTTA
>NW_026867027.1:0-18693 GCF_026571515.1 Ruditapes philippinarum
AAGAGATATTATCAAGTCAATATTGAATGGTATGGTGAAGTTAAGTCGAGTTGAAGTCCTTATAATTGAAGGTAAATTATGTTAGTTTCAGAAGTATTTTAATTTTGACTTCTTGTTTTAGTTTCCAAAACATTACGAACAGACCAATTGCCTGAACGACGACCTTTTGCGTCGGTTGCGAATTGGCAATTAGTAAAAAATATGATGATTTAGCATTCTGTATGGCAGTCAAAATATTATTTTGTTTATATTTGAATGGTTTTGTGATTCAGAGTTATTTTCACATGTGATTAACATGTAAAATGCTCTAAAACCATCATTTAAACGTTATTATGCTCATATTTGTCATTTCTAATGAAGAATGGAAAAAATATTTGTTTCGAATGTAAAATGTACCTTAAAGTGAATTGGTCTACATTTTCAAATATTAATTAAAAAAAGAAGAAAAAAGTAATAACTGTAGAAATGTGTCGTTTGAATATTAATATAACTCTTTTCTTGAAAAATATGTTGAAATAGTTCAAAGTGATAAAGAAAATGAACATTTTAATGATTTACAAAAGTATTTTGTTCTTAAACAATTATTTTCTCTTATACAGATATATAGAAATTGTATCTTATATAAGACGATGTATCATACGATGGAAAAATTACCTGTGACATTTCTTTAAAATACCCTGTTGTTTCTTTTATTTAATAAGGAATTTGAGTTACTATGGCACTGAAAAGAAATACAAAAATCTGAAAACAAAGTGATCCCTCGGAAGCATTAATCACAACAAAATTACATAAGAGTTGCAGACTCGCCTTTGATTGAGTCTGTACATGAGGGATAATGAATAAGTGCAACATGACTTACGCCCTTTAGCACAAGCTTGACCGGTACTAAATTCTCAATACTGAATAGTGCAATATTGGTTTTGGAAGACCTCAGGTACTCCTACGTTGACATTTTTTTTACGGGCGGGCACCTGAACAATTCCACAACCTTTTCAGAAACAGTAGTTAGGGGCAAATGAAAAAGCGTCAGTGACCTGAAACGCTTGGTCAAAAAGGCTCTTCGACTTGTTTATCTTTAAATTGTATTTAAATAAGTAGAAACAATATACTCATTAAAACCATGTCTTGCGATTCTTAAAGTTAATATTCTTTTAAAGGCACATTATGTCCAAGGAAAAGGCATGCATGACTTGTATAACGTTAAAATATTGGTTTTAGAGGATGCTAGATTACATGTCTCATCTGATAAAAGTTATGCTTAATGAAAAAAGTAATTTAAATGCAAGTGCCGAAATGAGAACAAACTATGATAAACGAGATCATCAAGGAAAGGCGGCGTTCAATGTTATTTTGACTTCAATACTACTACAATAGAATTAAAAGCAAAACATGGTTCAGGTTATTTATCAATGAGCGAAAGATAAGACACTAAACATAGAAAACTTTTGAGGAACACAGATACAGTCTTTCCTGAAGCATAATGAGCGTTTAAGTTAACAGAAAAAACACGATTTTCTTTTAATAGTTTCTCTATCTGTGCATATATTTATTTTTATGTCAGTGCGTAAAGCATTTACAACTTGTAACAGCCAGTGAATATACATAGAGAATAACAAATGTAAAGAGATCATTTTACATTTCTCAGTCAGGCAATAAAACTATTGTCATTTACAGCAAAAAATAAATACAAAGATAAATGAGCATAACAAATATCACCCTTAAGTATCCTTTAATAGACCAATTTTGTTCTTTTCTTTCATATCAGATGACTCATTCACTGCTCATGCAAGTTAAGGCTTTATCAAGTTTTACAAGTCCTTTTGCATACAAATGTGTTTTTCTTTGTTAAGGGTAAACATTCAGATTAAATGTAAGAGTTTGAAAAGTCTTTGGTGCGACAACTTTTGAGGTACTTAACTATATATTTTACATACATTTTTCATAAGTAATAGCCTAAACAAAAAGGTCTTCGGTACCTTATTCAATTAGTGTTTTATAAAAACCGAAATAATCTACTTGTTATGTTATAAAGTATTTACCGTTTTTGTTACTTAATATCACCTTACATGCTTGAAATCGTGGAAAATAGGCACTTACGAACGTAATTTTGTAGTTTGATTGGTAAGGCCATGTTTGTCTACCAAATAATAAATTCAAACTATATAACAGTTGATGTTATCTTTAACCTTATCCTGATGAAGCAGTTTGGCTCATTTTGCTGTATTCTGATACTTCAATCCAATTAACATCAAAGGAAATGCTGGATTTCAAAGCATGCAAATCTATAATTTAACTTCAGTGTTAACGAAAATTACACACATCGCTAAATGAACCTAAATAGTACCGGTTCCACACATTTGTTAAGAACTGAAGCGGTATGAAGCAGATATTCTCAGCTGTAACAAATGAAAGAACTCGATTGAAAGTGAAATGATAAGTGAGTTTGCAAATGTTTGGAATGAACGTACATTATTCACTTAATTACCATTTTTCCGTTCTCGTGAAAATGCCTATTACCATCGTACTCGTCGAGAAAACAGACTTATTATGACAGGAATTTGATAATAGGTGTACCTCACATATTGACAAAGTTCCATGTTTGATTGACACACCAACGATTTCTTTGTTATGTCACTTTTTGTCGTGTCATTTTTAATCTATATATAGGTTTATACTAGTAGCATTCACGAGTTAAAAAAAGTTAATACCGAGTATGGACATTTTAGGCCATTGATATATTCCTATTTTTTTAAGTTTCGTAATACATGCAAATGTATTGAAACAAAAACTATGTTGTGATAAGATCATTTCAAATAACAAAGTATATAATAATTATTGACGTACTATACACATAAATAAATAAGTTTCAGTTGGTTTTTGTTCTAATACTCAAATGCTTTTTACATGCGTTGCCTAAAGGTAGTTGTGTCTGTTTCAAACAGAAAATAATTTATACAAATGGAAGACAAATATAAATGGAGGTGAAATAAAATTTAAAAAATATGCTCTATAAATGTCACGGATTATAACAATTCATGTCATTTAGATAAAATGTTATGTCATTAATTTTTCACCTGTTGTAAACCTTTTGTGCATGCAATCTTTATATTCTACAGTAAAATGAAATGTCATACATCTTTACTACAAAAGTATACAGCATATGAGTTTCATTACCAACCTTATTAAATACAGTAGTTAAAGCAAATGATTTAACGTCAGTCACCTGAACAATTCGTTATCTTTTAATATTGTACGGAAATAAATGGAAACAATATACTCATTGAAATAGAGAAAAACAGAATCCCTAAAGAAAGCCCAACGCGGCAAAATTGTAATATGTTGCAGGCTCGGTTTGATTGAGCCTGTTCATGGACGGTACTGGAAAGTGCAAGTTACCGTCCACGCCCCCTAGCACTGGCTTAAGCAAAATTCAACATTTAAACACAGAAATGGTGAAACTTTGAATTTAGAAACATCCGCAGATGTGTTCATACGGCGATATCATGGAACCTTCAGTTTGACACTGTAGTGTCATTCCATGAAAAGCGGCATATCGTCCCCAAGTAAAAGATTGTGTGTGCCCTAAACGAGAAAACAATGGGCGGAACTAAATAAAATGGAATTTTGAAAGGGGATCTGAGGTTATGAAGCCTGCATATCACAGACAAGACGTCAAAAGACAAATTTAAAAAGCAGGCAACATATCCTAAGTGTGATGCAGGAAGGAATACTGGAACCACCCATGTTGAAAAAGGCCAAATACAAGAAACTAAAAATACCATCTAAAATGTATACACAACAATAATGTCGTGCTGAACAATTTTCAAGGATGTTTTGCGATTCTCGAACTTATGCTCTTTGAAAGGCACGTTGTGTCTCACCAACTTTGTCTTTCTTGGAAAAAGTCACACATGAGTTTTATTACGTTTAACTAATGGTTTTAGAACTTGAAAGATGATTCTCACCTGATGAAATTAATGTTGAATGTAAAATATTTGTAGGAAAATGTCAACAAAATAGAATATTTGGACTTTAATACAAAGTACATAATTACTATAACTCTACTAATTGCCAAAGGAATAAGAAGCAATAGATGATTCAGAAAATTGGCTGATGAGTAAAAACACATATATTTTACAGCCTTTCCTAAGGCATAATTTAGTTTATAATTATCTTAACACAAAACATAATATTTTTAAATCGTGTCTCTATCTGTACATATTCTATGTTTGTGCGTAAAACATTTACTATTTTTAATAGGCACTGGATAAATATACATGTTGACATCATTTTACATTAATCAATGAATTAAGCATCAGTGAGGCAAAACAATATTGTCATTTAAAGCAAAGAATAAAAGAAAGATAAATGAGTATAGCCAATAAAACTTTTATTTACCCTTTAATGGACCGATTAGTTATTTTCTTTAATATCAGATTATACATGCACTACTTATGTAAGATGAGGCTTTAGTAACGATTCCTTTTGCATTAACGTGTGTTTTTATGTAAATGGTTTTTAATCATAAATGCAAGAATGCTCAGTATTTATATATAACCTATTATTAATAAATTTTTTTTATAAAAAAGCATTTATTAATTCATTTTCATATTTCTTTGTTTAAGGTTTTTTTATAACGAATTGAATTTTAGTTCCCTGTAAATTTTATTCACACAATGCAATTTGAGAACATTATACACACACTTACATTACACAGGTTAAGTATAAGACAACACAGTTAATGTTGTGATATGGGCGCCCGTGGCCGAATGGTTAAGGTCTTTGACTTCAAACCACTTGCCCCTTACCGCTGTGTGTTCGAATCCAAACATGGTCTTCGGATTCATTCATGTGCGGAAGCTATCCAGCTAGCTCACAGAACGTCGGTGGTTCTATTCAGGTACCCGTCCGTGCCTGAAATAACGCACGGAAGGGCACCTGAGGTCTTCCTCACCAGTAAAGCTGGAACGTCGTCATATGATATATTCTGTGTCGGTGTGACGTAAACCCCTCTCAAACAAACCACTGTTGTGATCAGGGTGATGAATGAACAGTGGAAGAAAATATATACCATGTATATACAAATAAGCCAAAATTGTTAAAATTGTGGCGGATGGAATTAAGATTTTCAAACAAAATAAAATTGTTAATACTATTCAATCTGTTCAATAACAGTTAAAATCAAATACATTCAATTTTGCTTAACCGTCATAGGTTTAACTTTAAATTATGCTAAGCATTATAAAAGAGCAAATGAAAAGTTACGTGACACACTATAAAAATATATGCTGAAGGTAAATTCCATACTCCATAGAAATGTGCACAGTTGCATTTTTGAACTCGAAATAAAACCTGTTCATAACCACATACCTTCATAATCTCAACCCTCTAACCACTACGCTACTCGGGGTTGCGTGTCTATGTCCACTTTAATTCTTCTATATTGCAATTAAAACGCAAAATTTAATAATTTTAGAAATTTCACAACCTATTATATCATAAAGGTACGACCGATTAATGTAAACTTTATCGTGTTCGAGTTATAATTCTTTATTAATGTTAATTCCTGACAAGATGGGAAAAATATATATTTTGTTAATTACACAATCTAAGTTAATTTCTGCAATTAAACATATTACTATTAAACTTGTCTTGACGTATAACCACTTACTTAACTTTTGGACGGAAACATATTTGTTAGTGTTGATTATAATTAAGCGTCTTATTCAACATGTTACATATTCAAAATTATCTTGAAAGCTTTCGGTTCAAGATGATCACCTGCCATTTATTCGTTAAAATGTTTTTTGATAAACTCATAGAAGGCGTCTCCATTAACGTTCAAAATAAATGAAATGTTAATGAATGAAGATAGTGAAATAGCTACTTTTAATTGAATGACGTCAATTATGAATGGATGCCAACTCCTTCAAAACCGTGGAATACAATGATAAAAAATCAGTATCGAAATTACTTATATATTTTGATATAACATATTACTAATCAACTTGTATCGGCGCAAATCCACTTATTAAACCTTGTAACGAACATATATTTGTTATATTTTTTTTATAATTTTGCGTCTTATTCAACAATTAAGATTATTATTAAAGCTTTCAGCCAAAAACACGTTTAAAATGATCTACAGCAATTCATTTTTATTCCTTAAAATGTTAAAGCTATCAGCCACAAACATAGAATATGATCTAATAGAATGAGAACGCTTAAGCTCATTGGAAAGTTGAAATGCTGTCTATGATCAATTTCCTGGAAATCGAGCAATTCTATCACGCCTTATAATCGCTTAAACTCGCACCCATGGATTGAGCTCTGTTCTGTTTTTTTTTGTTTCGTCTGAAGTGTGATTTGCTTGGAAAAATATTGCACATAAAGTTACAAATTATACCCCAATTACGAGAATATGATAGTATTACTTTTTGCGCAGCTTTTGAACGTCTGACCTAACCCTAACCCTTTACACGTTTGTCTATAAAAACAGTCGATTGTGAAGAGCAACAACATACTGAAAGAAAGCAACTTTAATTGTTTTTTTATTTCTATAATATACAAATTACATGAATTTGTACATATTAACAAAATGATGTTTGCTTTTTTATCAACAATATTTCCACAACTAAATGATAATTCGCTTTAATGTATCAATTTGAATAAAATTAACCAGAATGCAATAGATAAGCATTCTATAAATGTACACATTATTAAAAATACATGTATTTTTGAATGACAAAAATAATACATAAACTAAAAATAATATTATAAAAACTATACCAAATCAGAAACATTGTTTTGTGGTTTTTCGATGATCTTCAAAAGCAGAAGATAATGCAGAATATGTTATTTATTTTGACTTACATATGACAGTTTCTTAAAAGTAGTTGCTTAAACAAAAATTCATTAACAATATTAATAAATAAAAAAAAGAATGATATAAAAAGGCGTTATTACAGCCATGTATGATTTCTTTGAAACATAAAGAGAAAAGAAATTAAAATTATATTTCAGCTCATAAAGACGTTCAGATATGATATTAAAAATAAATGCTATGAAAGCGACACATTTTGCAAATATATTGCCAGCTTTAATTTTGTTTGAGAATCTAACATTATGTAAACATTATGTAAAGAAGAAATTTGTTTGAAATCGACACAGACAATAAATGTAAAGAACAGTTTAATTTACGTAATTTATATTCTTCATGTTCTTATCAAAACGTAACAGTTTAAAACTGACATTTTCTGATGTTACGGCAAGTACACACTAAAGTTTAAATTTTATCAAAATCATACAACCTGTTGTTCTAAATATTTCTGCTTAACTGCTGTACATATTTGATATCTTTTATGGAAAGTAATCGCATTTACGGCGTGCTTCTAATTGTTTTCTTATTAGCAAATTAATTATAAATTCTGATAATAAAACTTTCTCGGTGGAAGGTTTTTGTATTTTCTTAGAACACAGATGTAACAAATTATGTGCCGAGTCAAAGGCATCACTCTGTTTTATAAAATTACAATTTATCTAGCTTCCCCACCAATTTTGCAATCTTGTTTAGGACACACATTTTTGTTTATATGTCGACTATACGCATTATACGAAAATTAAGTGTCTTATTGAGTGTTACATAAATATAATTATATAAACTATATTTTTTATTATATGTAGTTATCAAATTGATTAGTTAATCTGAAAATGCCAATCTTTGTTGAAAGTAACCATTATTTCTTGGTAGTTTCCATCCGCCATGGAATATTTGATATTTTCCTATTGTGGGTGGCTTATAAGAATCCCATTTCAGTTTTTAGTGAATTCAATTTAACGTTTTGATAATGTTTGACAAGTCTAATGAAGTGACAGCTATTAAATGAAATTATTATATTTTAAATCCAGAAAATGCAAAAACATTGTGGTGATAAACTGTTTCAGATTACCACAGTTAATTTCAGTTTAAGTATCTACAGATAAGGTTTGACAGAAAGGCAAAACATTGATTTATATTTTCATTTAGTCGCCAAGAACAGTAATAATTATGCTTGAACAACGTTTCCCACAGTAATTGATTCTGAATTTCTGTAAAGAACGGTAAATAATATTGAAAGAAAATGTTAAAATAATTTCTGTTTATATGATAACAGGGGCTTTGGGGAACATTGCTTTGATAGCTTAAAACATTCAATGTTTTTGAATTCAAAAGATTTGTCTGTTTTAATTGCTTTCTACTTAATACTTGTAAAGAATAAAATAATAAGTCAAAATGCAAACATTATAGAGACAGAAAGAAGAGAACCCCTATAGGACGACCAAAACCGGCAAAACCCAGCCTAATCATAGACAGTAGTGGAAAATGAGTCACAGCCCATTAGCATCAGTTTAAAAAGAACCCAACATTAAATGGTCAATATTTGAATTAAAAAAATCCCCATATGTGGTAAATATGCATTAATACGATAGTACTTTTCGATGAAAAAGGTCAATGACCCAAATATAAAAGGATGCATGTTCACATAACCAGAAAATCAATTGACAAAACTAAATAAAATGCAATATTCAAAAGGGGTCATAGTTCAAGAAACCTGCATATCACAGAAAAGCTTTCTAAATAAATTTAAAATACGGGAAACCTATCATTAATGTGATTATTTAGAATCTCCAAGAAAGAAGTGCTGGGATAGGGTAATACCAAACAGGACAAAAAGGTAAATAAAAACAAAGTAAAAGAACCACAAAACACTACAACGATGTCGTGCTGAACGATCTTTGAGAATCGGAAAATATAATATTTTATAAAGTTTAACGCGTATATTGTATGATGGTTTCTATTTTAATTCTCTTTCTTGATTAAAAGAAAGTTTAAATAACGGTATAGATCCTTTATACCGGTGGCAAATGCCTTATCATTTTAAAAGTACCAGAAGAAAATAAGAAGTTAATTGACAACCGTAAGAAGCTTTTGCAAGATAATTCAATTAAAAAGGCTAAATTGTAAAATTGGTTTGATATCAATAAAACCTTGTAAACTGAATGTCAGATTATTAAGACAACATAATTTCCGAATGAGATTTATCTTATTTAGTTCATGTCTGTCTGCACTTCAACATTAATTAACAACTGATAACTAGCAAACACTTCGACTGTCTGTTCCATATAGATTCCAAGCAAAAAACAATTAGTGTCAAAGTCAATAGAAAAAACATTATAGCAGCCCCTTTTTTGTTAATTTATTTTTGTAACACAAATTTGTAGAGTATAAATGTTGTTTGTTTGTTTTTAGTATTGTTTTTATATTGTTTTACGTCCCCCCAGGTGGTACAAAGGGAGCATGATAGATATTGCAAATTTCATAACTCTAATGAGCAGACTCAATCAAACCGAGTCTCCAAATTTCATAATATATTTTAATATTGTTGTTTCAATGTTTCCTAAAGAATCACCACTTTGTTAGAAAATTTATTTTAATTGAGTTAACTAACATATGTTGTTGTAGTTTTTTTTTAATTTCAGTTTTAGCCGTTGAATAATTACATTATTTAAATTTGTCATATTTTGTTTTTATTTTGCGGACAAAAGCGAATATTTATAAATTTTTGAAAGAGAATGTGCATGCTTAATATAAAAGTTACGTCATCATATCTTATTACAAGTTCTTGTGCCATTAAAAAATAGGACATTTAAATGTGTTATATATCAAATATTTCTATACTTAAATGGCTCCTATGTATCAATACAACTTAAGTCAAGTTAATTTATTCTTAAAAAATCGAAACAACGCTCATAAAAGGGACGGGTATCGTAAACTTATTCCTATTAAAAGGTTTATTCCTTGTTATAAAAGATATCGGAATAAATTATAGCAGTTTCGTGAAAATTATTAAGCAGTTTGGAATGCAAAGGTTTGAAACATAGCTATCTTAAAATCAATAACAGGATATAAGTAAAAATAAACAAAGTAGGTTTAAAAAAATTGATTTAATTGATTAATATTTCTTAAAGAAGAATTTAAAAAATGTATAAGAGATCCAAGTTGAATGAACATTTAAACTTAGCATTTGTTAACATTAAATAAAATGTTAAATTTCTATACCGTATCAAATACACTTACTGTTTTACTCTGTTATCGTATGGAAAGTATTTCGGAGTCTTTTCATTCGTCGATACAAAAACCTATGTATAGCGCGTAGATATATTAATACCTCAGTCTGTTTTATTTTCTCAAGGTAAATGTTTTGTGTCTATGATGAAAGTTGGATACTGTAGAAATTGTACGATGGAAAGTAGCTCTCAAAGAAAGATCTGTCAAAGACGTAGAATTATCGTAAGAATAATTGTGGATTTAACAATTTGGATTGCAGGTATTTTTCTTCAGACTGTTGACTTGTGTTGTTCTTAGTGTATCTATATTTTTGAGTTTTCTTAAACAAATTAGTTTTCTTAAATATTAATCATATTAATTGGTCAGGAACTACTTTAAAAGTATTTCCAAGTTATAATTTAGCAATTAAATATTTTAATATGTTGAATCAAAGTTTTGCAGGTAGATTAAAAGAAAAATGCAAGTTTAGGAGTTTAAATAAGTTTCTGGTACACTTATAAGATATTTCATGTTAGTAACATGAACTTCACTTATAATGCTCATTAAATCTTTTGATAAAACATCATGTGTATTGCATATGATTCATTGAATACATAGACCTCCAGTCATACCGTACACCATTTTATGTCAAATGTTAAATGTATGTTGTTTTTCCTACGTTATGTTTTGTTTACCGGCCACTGAAGCAAATTTAATATTACATTATTTTTTCAAACTTCATTATTTTAATTTTTATATGTACCGCAAAGTGTTTTCTTTCATATTTTAAAACCTTAATTAAGCAAAAACATTTTAACAGACGTTTAACTTTAATTGAAATTGCGGATAATAATCCTTAGATGGATCCAATTAAATTTGCGTTTAACTGAAGGATACAGATTTTTCATCAAATGTAAATTTGCCTATATAATTTTATTTTAAATGTATCATATTAAATAGACAAAATAAGAATCCTCAAAATTACGAAGTTTTAGATGAACATGTAATGTCATTAATATATATACAAGTCTGTCAATTAGGTAATATCTAAGCTGATACAAAATAAGTAATTCTAATTAATGAAGCAGTTATGTAAATGAAGTTGTATAATGTCCACGTTAATGCACAATTTATGTTAAATGTATTTGTGTTGATTATCAAACACTAGTTTTAAACTAATCGTTCATGAAAATGTCATTCAAAGTATCATTTTTTTAGCTCATAAAGACTACACAAATAAAAGAAACACACTCATTGAAAATAAAAATAAGAATGTTTTATGTGTAACAAAAGCTTTGATTATCTTTGAAACAAATAATATGATATTAGAGCATAATTCATATATCAAAATACGCCGTTCTGGGAGTGAGTACATTTAAACTTTTCACAAATGCAACAGTGTTTATCATGTTTCAAGAAAATAGTACGCTGTTTCAATTATTTAATGTAAATAAAATTCTAACGGTTATTTTCTGATGAACTATAGTTCACAGGTAGTTGTTTTTTGCTAAAAGCTGAAAGCGTTATAATGTTCGATTATGTACTAAGCAGCATTAACTGGCAAACTGAAATATATCAATTAAACATGGACCTTTCACAACTGTTGTACATAGTAACGGATCAAACAATTCTCTACCTTGAGATAATATATTTAAGTATGTTATGTCTGGAAAAAATGGAAATGGACTTTCATTTTACTTTAAATGTATACAGTTAATTCAATCTTATTCATAATGATTTTATTTTTTTAACAAATTTAAATTCTGTCATTTTTTTATCTATAAGGCTTAATATTGAGCTATATTTTAGATATTACATTAACATCATACAGGAATTCAAGATTGTAACGATTCTAAAACTGTCTTATATCTTTCAGCATCCGTAATTGCATTTTATCTGTTTTTATTCGAGAAACCATATGAAAGAGGTTTCTTTTGTGACGACACATCGATAAGTTACCCATCTGTACCAGAAACAATTTCAACACCTGTTATGGTGGTAGTAGGGCTGACAGCTGCTTTGGTATTGGTAAGAATTTCTTTACAAATTAAACTATACCGAATGATTTCTGATCATAACACGGCAGTTTAATAATACAAATATATAGTTAGGCCATTTTTACCTACCATATGTCATCACGAAGATAAAGACCAGTGGTTGGCAAAAGAATGTCTGAAAAACTTTTTTACTGACCCTTGCTTGAAATTCTGATTTTACAAGTTTAAACTGTTAGTAAAAAAATGGCCTGACCGCAATTGTTTTGAAATTTTGCAACTGTTTAATTTTTTGAAAAAACAATTCATGGTAGTCAGTTTCATAATGATACGTAGAGTACTGCCACTTTATATAAAAACTTTAAAGTCTCAAAATTTCAAGCTACTTTGATTTGTTTAATATACTTAATATTGAAACTAAATACGTTGTTTTCTTGTAAGATTATTCTGTGGTGTTTTGTTGGATGTCAAATGCCCCGAACAGATACCGCAATGCAAAAGTAGTGGCTTATTTTTGTGTGAAAAGTAACAATGGTGTTTTATGATTGGGGTTCCTAATAACAAAGGGAACTGTTTTGTTAAGACAACTCTTTAAAAAAAGATTGGGTGCTAAGACCCCAAATTTCTTTTGATGTTTTTAAACCACGTTCAATTTAACGTTAATGCCCAAAGGGTAGCCTTTAATAAAAATCTGGCATTTAAGATTATTACTTTATAGAAAGTAATAAATAATTTATTCTTTAATCATTTTATTTGTTTCGACCGATTAGAAATAATCATAACATGCATTTTAAACTTATTTCATAACTAGTTTTCTATAGACAATATGGCGACACTGCCTTCAATAGTTATTTAAGTTATTAACTAAAAAGATTTCGTTAATTAATTGTTTTATTGTATCGCATTTATAAGGTTATTTCAGTGTTGCAGTGTGAATCATGTAAAATGCCTATTCAGATTTTATCATAAAACGGATTTAATATTCCTTTAATATCTGCTTATAGATAATACACTAGGCTCGTTTACTTCTATTAAACGTTGAATATTAATGAAATAAAATTGCAATTTAATTGGACATGCAGAAGATATGTCTTTGATATTAAAATAGCTTTATGAAAGCTAAAATTAAACGTGATCTTAAATCATTTGTGAATGTAGTAAAAATTATGTTATCGTATGGTAGAGTTTTTACAATGTGATGACTTCAAATGATATCTTTAAAATCATTTTAGTACAAACAAATATTTTTTAAATGATGTCTTAGTGTCACATGTTATGTTGTTTTAAAGGTATATAACAGAATACATGTGCTCTGGAAATGACGAAAAAGAAATCAGAAGCAGCCGACAGTCTTTTCCTTCCGGACATTCATCTTTTGCCATTTTCATTGCAGTTTATTTTAGTGTAAATATTTATGTTTTACATTTGCTTGTCGAAAGGGTTTAAAATTCTGCGTGATATCGAATAACACAATGAATAAATAAGAAGTAACAAATAATATGGTCTTTGTAATTGAAAATGATGTAATGAAACCTTATAAATAATTACCCCATATAGGTTAAGCTAATTTAAGGAATAATATAGTACCCTCTATTTCAAACTTAAATAGTGTTTAAATATAACGTATGAATAAACTTTCATTCATTTTAATAATATATCTGACGTTAATTACATTTGGCAATTAATTTATTGTATTAAAAATGTTTAGAAATGAGCAATAGAATGAAAGAGAAATTTAATACTTTCAATTAATTAACGTATACTCCTATAAATACATATCAAAATATTTTCATTGAATGCTTTGCAGTTGTACATAGAAAACCGTTTTTGCAAATAAGGTTTCTCTCGATTACTGAAGATCTTCCTACAAGTTAGTCTTGTATTGGCTGCAATTTTATGTGGTTTTGGCCGCAATCAGGGAAAAATAAACATCATATGTCTGAACGTTCTAGCTGGTTTTATACTGGGCATCAACAGTTGCTGTACTTGTTGTAAGTACATATTCATTATCTAAATTTACTTGATAAAACTTGTATAATGATGAACTGAATTTGTTATTACATCCCATATACAAAGGTCAAATTGTATCAAATAAGAGATGATTGCATTTAATTATCATAAACAAATAAAAGAATAATCCAAAGGTCACATTTGTTAAACATTCCATTATAGTTTTTCCTTTTTTGAACCAAAATAAGGCCAATGAGTCTTTCGATGATTTTTATATTGTAGCATACCATGCTGTGGAGGAAATATGTAGAAGATGACAATCGTAAAGAGGGACAGGAAAACCAGGAGGAAAAATCACGTGACTGTTGTTGTGTATGTAACCAGCCTTCTGATATTGAATTTGATTCACAACCACCATCATCTATATCACAAAATGGATATTTCCAAAATATAGAAAATGGAAGGAATTCATCGTCTGCTAAACTTATCTCCATTCAAAACAATAATAATCAAACTATTTCAGAACGATCAGAAATAATGTAGGAAAAATAAAAAAGACATTTTAACGATTCATCTATTTTTTAAAAATACCTGTTGCAAGTTTATCTCATAAGTTTAATAAGTGCAATCGAGAAGAAATACTTGACAATAAACATAATCAAAACTTATGTATATAGTCTACTAACAAGTCAGCTATTTGCATGATATAACTTGCACTTCATATCACATGTACTTTTGTACGTATGCCATTATTGTTCTTATTTGACATGAATATTATGTATTATTTAAACAGATCTGAACAAAAATGATTAAAAAGTTTGACAAGATATATACTCTTACATCTATACAAGTAGTTGTGAAGAATTGGTACTGATAAATATAATATTGAATTGATATATGGGTTATATATATTGTTAATTTCAATAAACTAAATTAATTTGTTCCTTTTTATCATTTCGTAACAAATGATGATGTTCCCCAGAATAATACAATGTGATAAAACACAAGTGCGTCCAGCAACAAGCCTGATTTATTTATGTTTATTGTCTGTTAATATTATGAACGTAGCTCACATCATAAGTTTTCCACTGTCGACCGATTTATCAGTTTGTATGAAGTTTATATTTATTTCTTTAGCGGACGTATTACTCCTCTCTTAGCTAGTGATTTAAAATAATTTTCTCTCCTGTATGATTTCATAGAAATGCACTCAGCATGCATATTGCATACCGCAAAATTGGGATGTTGATAGAATGGATGACATAGAAATATCTGCAGGTATCAAAGTAAAATTCAATTGGGTACTACATTACAAAGTGTTGACGTTAACAATGCCTCAAACAAGCTTAATAAGTTTTCTTTGCGTACATTATTATTTAGTTTTATTAACTATAATGCACATTATTCTGATACTTTGGCAACGTTAATGGTTGCATAGAAAGGTTAGATTTCATCATTTTAACATAAAAATTGTTACATTTTTTAATTGGATACATTCGCGAATGTGTTCATATTGAAAACCTCACAATCATTATGTACCTTATAAATATTATAACATTTTATATTGTCTTTTTTTAAAGAAACTGGAAAACTCTATACTAGTTTTTCAAAAACATATCATTTATGTTTGTATGAATACTGGAGTAATAGCTATTCTCCCAACGGTATATAAAGGTACCATCAGTTTGTGTCACTACGAGACCGCATAACGCAGTAGCTTTACGTTATAACATAAGTATCCGACTGCGTAAAAGCGTTTTTATATGCTATTATCCATGATTTATAAGTGAATTAACACGTCTGCAATGATGTTATTACATTCTCGTATGTTGCTTGATCATTTTATAAAAATGATGAAACACAGAAAACATTTAACAAATTGTTTGCATGTTATACCAGAATCTCTTTAAATTTATAAAATTCAATCTGTTGATGGGCAATGAAACAGTAAAAATGATTTTTTTTTCGAATTGATGCACAATTTATTCTTTTTCATTTAACAAATCATTTTAGATTTTTTAAAAATAGTTTGACCATTTTTATGGTTTTATCAATGCATTAGTGAGTATTTAGTGAAAGGGGCTCTTTTATAAAAATAAAAACAGCTCATATATTAAGCAATACTACTATTTCTTATCAATATACACTGTAATAAAATTTCATTATCATTGATTTGAAATGAATGGCGAGAGTAATCAATTTTCGCGCTAAAATAAAACATAAAATGAGGTTTTGTAAATGTCTTAGAAATTTGTCTGTATTTCTGAGTATAAAGTGGTCCTGTATATTATGTGTTCAAAACATATTAGTGATTATACTGATTCACATGTTGAATTCTATTATATGTTACTCAGTTTCATTTCTTTGATTTATTCTTAGTGTTCTTATTTGTTGACTTAATTGTGCTAAATAATATATATAACCATGCACTGTGACATGATAAGGTGACATTTACGAAACATAAAAGATATATCTATGTATTTTGTAAATCGTTTTAGTCCTACAGGCCAAGCATTATTGTATACGATATCAGTTAATTTGCCATTTAGTGGTTATAAAACTCTTAACAGTACACAACATAACAATTGTCAAGGCCTGTAGTTATACACCTTTGTAAATTGAACATTTGATAGTTGAAATGGTGTGTCATACTTTAATGCGTAATAGTGCAAAGTGTGAAATATTTTTATGCAAAATCCATTACTCTTACCCTACAATTACATCATTAAGTTATATATTGTTAAAGCAGCTAAATCAATTCCTAAACAAACGGAAAATATCTGCTATCCATCCCAATTCCAATGATTATATCGGCATGACTACCTCATGTGCGATAGAGTTTCAATTTTACTTTTGGTGTGCCCTTTGCAGCTTGACAGTTAATTGACGAGATTTAGAAATTTTTCCACCCAAAGTTCATGTTATAGGCGATAGTTTTAGTTCAATGAAAACAAGCCTGCAACATTCTGTAATTTACCGTTTTGGGCGTTCTGTAGATTTTTTTTTCTTATTCAATTTTACACATATAATATAATTAAACATATGTTGTTCCAAACATCTTTAATTTCCGACGACTCTTTATTATAAACAAGTGATATTGTAATAGGTATAAGATATATACTTTTTGCTTTTTATGTGTCATGCATTTCAATACAAATACGTAAACGAACCAATATTCCCCACATTGAATTTTGATCTTAGGTGACTTTTCAGGGATATCATATTTTTTTTGGCATTTATAACTCACAGTTCCATGTCCTTATTTTATTCATTTTATATAATTATCCAGTAACAATTTCATACACATTAGTCATAAACTAAGCTAAACATTCATTTCGCCTTTTCATTTACTTGCATACAACTCAACTTGAAACAGAAAAAATAATGTACGTGCTATGTTTAATAGATTATACATTGTGGTTATCCCTCATGTTCACACTCAATCAAACCGAGTCTGCAATTTTCATGTAATTTTGTTGCAATTAGTGCTTCCGATAGATCACACTTTTTCCAGAATTCAAGTTGTATTTTTGTGCAAAAGATAAATTCTGTTGTAGTCGAATTCCTTACATATTACACAAATAATGATTTGTTTATGTTTAAAATTGATGATCGGAATGTAAATTTATATATTTACATTCTCTTCTTTTTTAAGTATTTCTTTTTTTGTACAATAATAAGTGAAATGTGTTTTTTAGCACACATTTACTTCGCTACTGTTATTTTGTTTTAATTGAAAAACATACCGTGTTCCGTCTGTTACTGTTTGCAGATTTTACAACAAAGTACAGCAAGTTGTCATATGTGATCAATATCAGTCTGACAACTTGAAACTTGAAAATCAGTGTGACATGTTTAAGTATTGGTCTGTGTTTGCAATCTAATTGTAGAAAAAACGTTGTGACACAATAAGGAAACAGTAAGGAATTATAGCACTTTCCATAAAACATATTGGAAAACATATTTTATTGACAACAGATTTAAATATTTGAACAACAGTTGAGACTTAAATAACGGAATTACAAAAAATAAGGGATAACAGGTAATAATACCACAAGCTAAAATCTAATTTGTATGATAGAACGATTCTAAATGTGAAATAAATCGTATAGTATCTGATGATACTTAATTCAATATATCAAATGTCTATTTAGGACATGTTTTATTTACACAAAAGATTAGATAAATTAGAAACCGCGGGTGGCAAATGTATACACATAAATTCGCCTGTAAAATGATGCCGAGCTATTAACTTAACAAAACAGTATTGGAACTAGTGAAATTAAACTAGGTAACGCGATTAAAAAAAGAAGAAGAAAAAGAGCCTGTTTATTATTGTTAATTGTAATCAATTAATATTAATGGTTCTTAACACAAAAAGCAAATAAGGAAATGTTTGTTTAGTAAAATCACGACATCTTACACCGTCAATCCTAACATTTAATTGTAAACGTTCGTTTACATATTTTAATATTCATTTAAATTATTTTAGATTTTCATCAATCGATATCATTGAACAATATAATCATCATCTCGGTAAAGACTAATGAAGTGTATCAATGTCCACTGTCTGAAGAATTTCATTAATTTAGTATATATATGTTTTCAATTGATGGCATTGTTGTAAACATTGTGACCGCCTTATGAAGTCATCTGCGGATG